>NW_027396103.1:115150-245432 GCF_047715535.1 Aspergillus foveolatus | reverse complement strand
TTATTGCAACAACAAAGGTGGTTTCCAGAGCAGAAATGCCTGGTAAACCATGGCTTATACAGCCAGGGAATCGGGAATGGGTTACCACTATCGAATGCATCAATACTAGGGGGTGGCCAATACCCTCCACCATTATCTTTAAAGGAAAAGTCCATATAGAGGGATGGTTCGATGAATGCACGATCCCTGGCAGTTGGAGGATTGAAATGAGCGCCAATGGATGGACGACAGATGCAATTGGCCTTCGCTGGCTTCAAAATGTCTTTATTCCAGCGACAAATGAGCGTACAAGGGGGGGATATCGGCTGCTTATTCTGGATGGACATGGAAGCCACCTAACGCCGGAGTTTGACCGTACATGCAAGGAGAACAATATTATACCTCTTTGCATGCCTGCCTATTCATCTCACCTCCTACAGCCTTTGGATGTTGGTTGTTTCGGACCTTTAAAGAAGGCATACGGCAAGCTTATTGAGGAGAAAGGGCGCCTGGGATATAACTATATCGACAAGCTAGATTTCTTGAAAGCTTACCCGGCAGCTCATCATGAAGTCTTTACAGCAGAGAATATTCAAAGCGGATTCAGAGCAACTGGGATACTTCCTTCTAATCCCAAGGCAGTGCTCGAAAAGTTAAATATCAGCCTGGGTACTCCAATCCCCCCTCCAAGCCATGGGGGTGCTTCAATCCCTTCTTCTCAGCTTGGTACGCCTTATACCGTGCGCCATGTGCATCGAAAATGCTCTTCAGTTAAAACGCTGCTTGAGAGAAGGTCTAAAAGTCCCCCAACTCCCACCAAAAAAGTCCTAGATGAGTTGGTAAAAGGGTGTGAGTTGGCTATCTATAATGCCAACTTACTAGCAAGGGAAAACTGTGATCTCCGCTCGGCCATAGAGAATGAGAGACAGAAAAAGAGTCGTTCTAAACGCCAGATGACTCCTACAGAAGGTCTTTCATTCCAGGAAGCCAGGGACCTAATTTCGTCAAGAAATAACCAAATAGAGGCAAGATGGGGGGGTGCTGGCGGAGGTGCGCCTCAAACGCTAGGTGTACCTAAACGTACTCCACCAACATGTTCAGAATATAATATTCAGGGCCATAAGAGGACCAGCTGTCCTACTCGTTATGGCATTTAGTTTATTTTAATTTGAATCACTTTGGTTGATGTACAGTACTTCAAAGTCGAGCAAGCATAGGCTTTGGAGGGAAAATCACGGATCACCCGGGATTTACGTTACATTCAAGTTTAGAGCTCAATTAATTACATAGATTGGCGAGACCATTATCGCTGGAGTGATAATGCCCATCACCTACATTTGCTCAACTTGAATTCGCCGGTTATCTCAGCTAGAAGCTCACAGTGCCCTGCTCAGTTTCTTGCAACTCAGACGTCCAGCTCCAAGACTTTGTCCGGACCGCCTAGGTAGGTTGCAGCTTACAATTCGCACGCGTTGCCGTGCCATGGTATATCGGCAGGTGCATGAACGGCACGCAATTGCGAGCCCCAGGCCGAGATACCCGAGTGCAATCACGAGCATCGACGGCTAGGCAGGCGAGGGCCAGTGCTTGCCGACCGAGACGGGATCTTATTTCTGTTTCAACCACGTAGCGGCACCAAAGCAACAACATGGTCATCCGGATACCAAACAGCAAACTGTGGACCTGCAGGCCACAGGTCTTTGAGGTCCAAAGCAGCGCATGCAGGTCTGATGGTGAAGGATTCAGAAGGCGGTATGTTGACTATGAAGCTGTTGGATGTCAGTAGCTGACTTAATAAGGTGTATAGTGAGCGCGCACTGTCAGAGTTTTTGGTATTTTGGCACGTAGACTCTATGATAAGGTTATTGCGTGGAAGTCGAAGATTTGACTTCGGATTGTTATTTTCTCACTGTGCTGAGAGGAGTGTTGCGATTAGTGGTGTTTCGTTGTGGTGGCTAGGGCCATAGTGACAGCAGCGAGGTGTGTCTGAAGGATGAATGTGCAGAAACGAAGACAGTTTAGGAGATGACTGAATGAGGAAGGGTGTGATTATACTAAATGAGGTATTAAATGAGTAATGCACGGAGGCGGATGACGGGCAGAGATCAAGCTCCCCGTTGAGGCTGAGGGTTGTGACCGCATATCGCGTGGCTTACTGTGCTCCGGCACTGTGATTAAGGCTATATGGCCTTACTAGTGAATAATGGGCTCGCAGCATACCTGGCTGGTGTGGCAGAAAATGGTCTCTGCTACCCCTCGCCACCAAACCTTAATGAAAGGCTAAGCATTGGCGTCCACGGCCGGGATCACTAGACCAACGGCACGATCTTGGCTCTATAGGGCTGAAGAGGCCATTGACAGGACTCAATACGCATTGTCCGGGCTAGTTTCACTTCGAGCAACCCACCAAGATTGGACCTTCATACGCGCAACTGTCGTGACCACACCAAGAAACCTTGTCAATGGCCTTACTAGGCAGCAGCAAAGTAGCAGATGCCGCACAGTTGCCTGATCCCTAATCAATCCTCTGGTTTGTCCACTTCTTAAGTGGGGACAACCCGTTGGATTCTACCTAGTAGATCCAGGAGCAGGGGATCAGCCTCTTCGCTAGGGGACCCGCTAGAAGTTAGTCATCACACAGTACAAGAATAAGGGCAGGAACTTTAGGAGTTCACATCATCTTCTTCTCAGAGATTGTGATTCCTTGGAAATCCAACATAAGGACGTTTGCAGCCAGAAGACGCCATGGACACCAAGAGCATACGGACGCTACAAACCACCCAGTAGCACCGCGTACAAGCCCTACAGCGAGCGGAAAGGCTACTAGATACCTCCGTACTATCGGGACAAGCTCTATGCTGTAAGCATCTCTTGAGTCTGCAATGGTCATTGTATTATATGCTAATAGCTTGGATTTACTGGCAAGTCTGGCAGATGATTTCTCAAGAATAATTTTTGCTGGTACCGGCAGCTTCAAGGGTCCCTTAGGGCTGGACATTATCTTGGTCCTTGGCCTTGAGATTGTCAAGGCTACTCATGCTCCCATTGTTCAGATTCTTGAGTAGTATAATAGCAGGAATGCCAGCTGGCACAGCTGTTTAAAACCACCCTTGGTTTGCCTGATCTGACTTTCACTCAGTTTGCCTTACAGCCAGCGGTAAGCTTTCTGCTCGCTTTCTGCTCTTGGGGATGAGTTCCTGAAAAAATCAATTATTCCCAAGTTTTCATGTAGGACTGTATTTGATCTCGATCTCGCCAGCCTTTTGTGCTCTGAAGGTATTAGTGACTCCAGCGATCGTTATTTGTGAAACGAGTAGTGCCTAGAGCCTGGATTCATGCTGCAGTGGATAGAATTCTATCTGTTTATTTTGTTTTATTTATTTATTTATTTTTCTCCAATTCTATCTGTCATCTTCTACGATTTCTCTACTGTGAGGAGCTCCCCAGGGGACTGTGTGGCTGAGTCCATGCTCCCGAAAAAAGGAAGAGGACGAAGGAGGTGAAGGAAGCGAAGCGCCCGCGGTTGACAGCAGGTCGGTCCAGAAGTTCATACCTTGATCAATATCCAACACATGCATTGTTTCCGCGCAATGCTTCTCTGGACTAGTGGACCGATGCGTTGACTCAAGGATATGGTGGCATTGCCCCAGGGCCTTTTTGGCCGTCGGGAAAAAATCATGTTTGCCATCACATCTGGAGCGCAATGCTCCAATCTGAGCAGATGCGCAGACAAATGCCACATACTCTTGCATACAAGGTTGGTTCAGCTCCATTCGTGTTCGGTAGATGCTGATCGAGTCTCTTATAATTTGGCAGAGCTTGGCGTGGGGCTCTCGATCCGTGACTGGGAACGCATCCTCGACCAGCTCCTGGATAAGATCCTGGCAAATTGCTGCAGTGGCCTGTTTTAGGACGTTCCTGAAAATGCCTTGGCCGGAGATCTGCAACTGAAGGTAGTAACTGCCGATAGGAGAAGGGCCAGTGGCAGTGCTGTGAGACAGAGGATATGACAGCAAAAGTGAGGATGCATCGATGCGGGCCTTGCGAGTGTAGTATAAGGAATAGTCCGAGCGCGACTCATCGGCATACGGAGTAAGGAGGGCGAGGAGAAATCTCCGGGTCCAGAGGTCGAGAATCTTAGTCTGGAACTCGGTGGGCATCACTGCGCCCGGTGTTTGAGGCGTAAAAGATTGCAACAATCTTAGGTTGGTATTGCAGGCTCGCCTAAGCTCGGATGCCAGCTTCAGCGCCTCCTGATACGGTATACTTGTGGCGGGCGAGTACAACAGATTCAGGATACGGATCCGGATCCTCTGTGTCTCGGCGAGGAGAATCTGCATGGTGGAATGTGTGAAGAAGGTACGGGGCTTAGGGTTGCAGAGCGTGGCCACCGAACCTAGGTCGGTATCGGACAAATTCGAGGGAAGTTCGGTGTCGAACCCACCGTCGTTGGGCAGTGGGACAGGAAGTTTGGCATCCAGACTAGCCTGGAGGGAAAGCTCGAGCAGGGTCACCCAGAGCCGTCTTCGGACTTCAACCTCGGTGCCGAGCATTGTAGGGTTATGGATGTGGGGGTCACGATGAAGGCCGAGTTTCATGGCCATTCGCACCAAACAGTCCTCCGATAGCCAGAAATGCCGATCACCGATGGAAGTAGGGCTGGTCTGTCGACATAAAAGCAAGAGGCAACCGACCTGCAGGATATCGAGGTTGAGCTGGGCATCAAGGACGATCTTGCGAAAAAGCCATTGTTGTCCGTGGTGCATCCACGCCAATGACCGAGGCCGCATGTCTGTCAACTGGCCTACTGATGGCGAGGCGGGGGCGAACAGCGTTCCGATTGCCATGGCCAGCAGCAACTTGCACAGAAAGACATCGCTGATGCTGTCTGGACTGCTCCAATACTGTCTATACTCTTGATAGAACGAGGGTATGTGCAGTATGCGAATGGCGGATTCGAAAGTATTGACGTACAACTCCAGCAGCACATCGCAAGTGGCTCGTGGGGGGATTAGGCTTGACGCTTCAGGTGCTGTAGGACCTGGAGACCAATAAAGCCATTCCGAAGGCATCTTTGACGTGGCTAACGAGAGCTCGAGATCGCGGGTCTTCCTCCACATCCGCCGTAGCTCTTCAGAATCGAACCAGAACTCGTCAGGGTCACAGTGGAGTATTTCCATCCATGGCGCCGTATGTTGGTCCCGCAACTCTCCCATCTGGCCCTGCAGGTTAAGAGCAGAGTCGGACTCGGCCAGTATTCCGATCCCGGTCTCCGAAGGCGCGATATCCCAGGCTAGAGGCTGCGCCACGGACGAGAGTGAATTCGGCTCGACGAAAATAGACGAGCTTGTCGGCAGTGCCGAAGGTATGTAGTCTAATGAGAGATCGCTATCCAGGGAGCCACTCCCCAATCCATGAAACCCGGTGTCGTTACTCAGCGGCAATTGCGGAGAATCATTCACGCTGAGCTGCGAGCCCGAGATGATCCCCGGCGCTGTTGTAGGTGGAGTGATCTTGGATTGGCTAGTATTGGGACGCAAATGGTTATAAATACACCGCAGAGCCGCCTTCTCACAGTGGCGGCAAGGCGTCGCCTGGTCACATCGGATCTTCCGCCGTCGGCATTCGGTGCAAGCCACAGCTGGTCTGCGGCGTCTGACCGGGGCGTTCCCCCTGCTGTCTACGTGCATGACGAGAGATTGGGACCAATGCGATCAGAAGAATAATGCTAAGAACGTGGCTGCTGACAATCGACGTTGGCAGTCAACGTTTGGATATAACAAGCTGGAAAGAAAAGCTTCGAACGATGCCAAGTAGCTAGCCAAGTAGCCACCCAAGGCTGGGC
Organism: Aspergillus foveolatus; assembly: GCF_047715535.1. Lineage (NCBI taxonomy): Eukaryota > Fungi > Ascomycota > Eurotiomycetes > Eurotiales > Aspergillaceae > Aspergillus > Aspergillus foveolatus. The sequence goes on along the minus strand of NW_027396103.1, from coordinate 239,608 downwards.
GACCATAGCTTGTTAAATAGCGCCATTCGAGGAGCATATCTATTGCCATCGCCCTCGGCTACAGTGCGCAATAACCTCTATGGCGCGCCTCTTGGGATCTCCAGTATCAGAAGGATTCTTCATGGCCCCCTCTACCTTGCCACCAGTAAGCACTAACAGGGGCCGGCGAGATCCTTCCCGTCCACAACGGCCTGCAGCTGCACGCTTGGACCAATTGCTGCTGTTTGGACCAATTGCCATTGTCCAGTTAGTCCAATGAAGAATGCAGCGAGCCTCATTGCTTCGTATCGACCTAACCCTTTCTGCCCGTCCGGCTGCTCGCTCGCGAAGCTTTTACCGTCTTAGCTTGGGGGCGGGAGGCGGGAGGTCCAACCATTTTAACGTCTAGTCTCATCCATCGAGGGCTTCGGGATATTAAGGGTCGCGGAACCCGGCGTCGGCCGCAGCTCTGTGGCTGACCGAGCCCGAGCTCTTATCTCGGTCTGGGTCCTCGGCACCGAGACCGAGGCCGACCTCCAGGCCGCTGTCGATGCCGGGCTTTAGCTCGGCCTCGCATCCCAGGGGTAATCTAGTATAAATGCCCGACTTTCGATAGGATATCGAAATGAGTAACAGGAGACTTGGTAGTGGCACTCTATTACTGCACAGATCTTGAGCGCACATCATGTCTTCTGTGCGCGAGACTTCCAAGGATGAATCCATCGTTCATCCTCCAAAGGCACCCGAGCCCGAGCCCTTTCCGGACGGTGGAGCACGAGCCTGGATGGTGGCCTTGGGAGCTGGAGGTGTGCTCTTCTGTACTTTTGGATATGTCAATGCTTTTGGGTTCGTTCCCCCTGAACCTTGTATTCGATGCGCTAACTACGAGGGTAGCGTTTATCAGGATTACTACATCACCCACCAACTGAACAACTACAGTGCGTCAGACATCGCCTGGATTGGGTCTGTTCAGACTTTTTTCCTCTTCGGATCCGGTCTTGTTGGTGGTCCGCTGTTTGATCGCTATGGAGCCAAAGTGAGCGATCCGCGAGATATATGAGCTGGTTGATTTGCTAACCAACGACAGGTCATCTGGGCCCCCGCGGTGCTGGTCATCTTCAGCGTAATGATGACCAGCCTCTGCACGAAATTCTACCAATTCTTCCTAGCTCAAGGAATCCTCGGCGGGATGAGCATGGGCTTGTCGCTCGCCCCCGCGCTCTCCTCCACAGCGCAGTATTTTCAGAAAAAGCGCGCCGCTGCAATGGGCATCACCATCGCCGGATCATCCCTCGGCGGCGTGATCTTCCCCATCGCCTTAGAGCAGATGCTCTACTCCTCATTAGGCTTCGCGTGGGCCGTCCGCATCGTCGGCTTCATCATTCTCGGCGTCATGTCCTTCGCAGTCTTGGGGATCCGCGCGCGCCTCCCGCCCAAAAAACAAAGATTCCTCAAACTTGAGGCCTTTAAAAAGACGTATTACGTCGCGACGCTGATCGCGGTCTTCTTTTTGAACGTGGGGATTTTCACCCCTTTCTTCTACCTCCCGTTATACGGTCAATCTCATGGCATGAGCACTGGCCTAGCCTTCTATCTCATAGCAATCCAAAACGCATCCTCCTTCTTCGGCCGTCTAGTCCCGGGCGTCATCGCAGACAAAATTGGGCCGTATAACATGCTGTCGACCGTAAGCATTATCACCGCCATAATCACCTTCTGCTGGATCCGCATGACCACAAACGCGAGCATCATCGTCTTTTCCGTCCTCTACGGCTTCTTCTCCGGCGGTATTATCGGTATCACGCCCGCCGCTATTGCCAACTGTGCCGGGCATCCTCAGGAAATTGGCACTTACATTGGAATGGGTATGGCTGTTATGTCGGTTGCCACTCTTATTGGTCCGCCTATTAACGGTGCGCTGCTTAATGAGTACGGTGGTTTCCTCCAGGTTCAGATCTTTAGTGCGGCTGTGATGATGTTCGGGGGCGTTCTGGCCTTTGTAGCAAAGATGGTGGTTGGGAAGAAGGCTTTTGCAAAAGGATAGCTGGACTAATTTACGTCGTTTCCGTTCTTAATCGCGTTATAAGGTGGGAGTAGCTTTGATTGAGCAGAGATATATATGACGTTCTATCTAGTACCGAATTTGATCTTATTAATTATTTTGATAGATTTCATTTTTTGGAGGTAAATAAGTTATCTTAAATTTAGAAAAGTATATATTATGATAACAGAACGTAAACATTTAGATATAAAATGTATTAAAAATTAAAGTATTTAAACTAAAGGATCCTGAGAAGAGCACCCCCTTATTCATGGATAGGCATACGTAAATGCCTCAAGTCGGCAAAAGCAAATCTTATTCCTACTATATCTTCCTCTATATTATACTCACATCGATCTGACTAATGGCCATGATCATGCATATCAAGTAGTATTAAAAACTCATAAAGGTTCGGCATGGCGTCTGACTCCTGGGTAGTTTGTACCTGAAGCACTCATATCCCACCGACTACGAGCCTCTTAAGGTACTTAGGTACCCGGCGCCGAACCGAAGACCGCGAAGCGAAGAAACGGCTCGGCCCGGAGTCCTGACCACGTGTAGACGCGTCGTAGCCCTACGCTATAAGATATTACTACCTAATGGTGTACTCCAGACCTGCCGTGCCGCTCCACCACTAAGCACAGTACCTCCCTGGCTAGACCGCCACTAGCGACCACGGCGTAGCCAGACTAGCGTACTACGTACGAGAGGAAAGGAGTAGGATGGAACGCATATATTTCGGCGCCGTCGCTATTGTATGGCCGGCCATCTCCATGGCCCTGTGGGCGCCCAGAACGAAGAGCCAAATGCTGGTCACGGGAATAGGCGCTGAGAATGGTCTGCGTATTAAAAAGCTTCGCTGAATCTGGTTAGGTAAGGTAGTGGCCATCACCCTAGACAGGATGGCTTCTTATCCGCTATTATTGTTGTCTTTCGTCTACCGCGGTTAGGATTTCATGGCTCGAGTTTCGGTCCCTCCATTTCCCAAAATGGAAGCTGCAGTTACTGTAAATCGGATCGGTGATTCAGCGAAGTCTATTGGGGGTGCTGAGTTATACATACAAAATGCATATCAAACTGGACTAATTCATCAAACCAGGGAGACAAAACACAAACAAACGAGACACAGATCAATTTAGATAGTATGCAAACTCAAAGAGACCCCGTCTCCCCCATATAAGGAAAACGAATAATCTCCCCTTTCATTGTCATCGCCTCCAAGTACCCCGTGATAAGTGGATCGATACCAGCTTGCAATGCGCGCTCGATCCACTCAGCTATGGAAACCTCCTCGAAGGGGCACGCGAACAATGTCTCCATTCGGCCCTTGAAGTCCTTCATTGAGATCTTGTGCCCGCTGGAGTGGTGCATTACTCGTGCGGCAGACTTGCTCTCCCTTGATTCAGCAGACAGAACGTCTGCAACGATCGCCCCAGCTACCCTGTGTACGTCCTCGAAATCAAGATACCCTTCGAAGTTTTCAAATCGCGGAACACAGCGTGTGAGCTTAGAGTACTTCAGAAGAGCGTTCAGGGCATCCTCGTTTGGCGCCTCCTCACCGACCACTGCACACGGACGATGGATTGTAACAGGGAGTCCGGGTGCAAGGTCGGCAACTGATTCAAGGAGCCGTTCACTGGCCCATTTGCTGGCGGTAAATCCCTCGGAGCCATCTGTATTGGGTAGGGAGGACGAAACTGAGACTGGAGGGAGACTGGTGTTGCCGGTGAGCAGGGTCACGCGGTTGGACGAGATAAAATGGATGGGAATTCTGCACAAAAGAGCGATGGTCGTCAAGAACTTTGTTGAACCGACGTTTGAAGCGCGCAATGAACAATAGTTGTTCAGGCAGTGCCCTGTGCTACCGGCGTGGATGATGACGTCTAGGGATGATTGAAGGACTGCCATTTCGGTCTTGGACAACCCCAAATTTGGCGTGAGGAGACTACCGTTGTAAATGCTGATCTTTTCCGACGCTGGGAGGCGAGAGACGTCCTCGGCAGGAACAGCTACGCAATGCACTCGTTCGACTACTGGGTTGTGGAGGAGGGACTGCAGGATTTTTTTGCCGAGGAAACTAGTAGATCCGGTAAGCAAGACCTCCTGACGGTCGTGGCCCTTCGTTTGACGTGTCGAAAATTGGTTCTGGGCGGCACGAATGAGGTCTTGTGTCAGTGCTGTCTCAGAATCCCAATTGATCACTGATGCATGGGACGCTTGATGATCTTCTTTTCGGCGACTGATCCGCCGCGCCATTTGGCCGAGAGTCGGAAACTGGTACAGCTCTGCGACGGGGATTGAAACACCAATGGAATCCTTGATAGCGCCCTGGAGCCTGACCAGTAACATGGAGGTTCCACCTCGCATGAAAAAATCCGAATCCGCTTCTAGTCGTGACGGGCCACCGGAGGCGGGAAGGACCTTCTCCCATAGCAGACGTAGCTCGCCTTCTGCGAGGCTGAGATGTCTTGCAGTATCGGTGCCAGCACCCGCTGCGTTCTCAGCGCGCTGAGTTGGCAGAGGCAGGGCCATGATGGCCTTCCTGTCAACTTTCCCGTTGGCGTTGATTGGCAGGCGGTCCAGGGGAACGACCACGGATGGGAGCATGTACTGTGGCAGGGGGAGGTCTCTAGCGAGCTGCTGAAGTCTTGAGTCGTCGACGTTGTCTCCGAGAGGGACGACGTGAGCGACGAGAAATGGAGAACCCGAACCTGAACCAGGATGAACAGTTACGACGGCTTCGGACACCAGATCATGCCCAGTGGCGAGTATAATGTTGGCAATCTCATCAAGCTCAATCCGCAAACCATTTAGTTTGACCTGATTGTCGCCGTCCATGCGGCCCATAAAAATCAAAGTGCCATCCCCCGTGAGACAGCCCCTATCTCCTGTTCTGTACATCTTCGTCCAACCCTGGGCAATGTCCTCTGGGCTAGCGAAGGGATCCTGAACGAATTTTGCGTCAGTCTGCTCAAGAGAATTGAGATAGCCCAATGAAACACCAGCGCCTCCAATGCAGATCTCGCCAGTAACCCCTATGGGCACTGGAGAGCCGGAAGCGTCCACGATATAGACCGAGTAGTTAGGCAAGGCCTTTCCAACCAGAGATCCATCGGTGGTACTCTGGTCTTTCAATTGGAGAGGGATGTCTTGGAACGTCGCAGCAGCAGTGATTTCCGTCGGACCATAGCAGTTGGTCAGCTGGAGATCAGGATGGTCTAGCTGACAAAACTGCTGAACCAACTGCCGCGAGACGACCTCGCCGCCCATGCAGGCATGTCTCCATGCGTAGGGCTTCTGGAGTTGCTCAAGGCCGAACCGAAGCAACAAGGAGTATTCCGAGGGCGTGGCAATCGTCAGCGTCACTCGTTCCTTTGCCATAATTGTTGACAGTGCAATGGGGTCTCCCCGCGCTTCCTTCGGTGCGATAACCAAAGTCCCACCATTGCCCAAAGCGCAGAAAGTCTGCACGACGGACATGTCGAATCCCAAAGAGCTCTGTTGCAAAACAACCTCCCTGCCGAGATCCAGTTTGTCGGTCTTCGCAGCTAGATGATTCACAAAGTTTTGCTGGCTAAGCAGGATGCCCTTGGGCGTGCCGGTACTGCCACTGGTGTAGAACAGAAAAGACGCCGGATTTGATTGAAGTGCAATTGCTGGAACTTGCGCTTGGCCAGATTCACACATATCCTCAACATTGGCAAGTCTGGAGAACTTTCCAAGTTCCAGGGCAACATCATGGGTTGAAGCATGATACAAGACCAAGGAGGATTTGCAGCTATTGACGATGATACTCAATCGGGCCACGGGAAGTCGCGTGTCAAGGGGTGTATAGATGCATCCAACGCGCAGCAAGGCTAGCATACAGGTAATGGCGTCGATGGACGGATGAAGGAGAACACCAACGCTATCTCCAGCGGTAACACCTTGGCTGATTAACATCGCGGCGAGTTTCTCAACGCTCCTGGTCAGCTGAGAGTAGCTCAACTCTAATTTCCCGTCCTTGATGGCAGTTCCCTCAGGGAACGACTTCTGGATAACGTCGAATCGTTCCCATAGTGTGTTCGGCCAGGAATACTCAACTCTGGGGCCCTTAGCGACGGCAAGGGCTTTCCCCCTTGGCGGTTCAGTAGTTACTGGTAGCTGATTGACAGGAAGTGAAGGATTGTCGGACGAGGCGCAAAGGACGTCCATGTACATCTGTAGCAAGAGCTCTGTGGACTGCTCCGTGTACAGCTGTTTCTGGCTAGTTAGTTCAAGCAAGCAAGTCCCCGTTGAAGTTTCCGTGACTCCGAAGCTGAGGTCGTACGGGTTCTTTGCATCATCGGCGGCCGCAACCTCCATTGTGCCCTCTCCAAGGGGAACCTGGAGCATGGCGCCCATGCGATAATTGACAGCAACCTGGAACAAGGGGCTGTGGTCTGTGCTTCGCAAGACTTTCAAATCCTCGAGAATGAGATCGAATGGCGCCTCCGAGTTGGAAATGGCTGCAAGGATCGTGCGTTTGGTTGAGGAGACCAGATCTTGGAATGTGCTGTGCTCCTTCGTAGTGAAGCGGACCGGGAGAAGATTCAGAAAGAAACCCACGGTTCCTGAATGAGCTTCACTGGTTCGGTTTGCATCTGCCACACCGATACAGAGATCTTCTGTTTTCAGCAAGCGGCAGAGGATGCTTTGGATAACGGCTAAATGGAAGTGGAAGGGGGTGACGCGCAAAGACTGACTGACTTGCCGGATGTGCGAAACGAGCTCCCGATCAATCTCGACGCTGACGACATGGCTATCATAAGTGGTGAGCGGCTTCCGAGAGCTCGTCCAAGCCATCGGCAGCAGTGGCATGACCGAAGGTGGTGGCGAGTGCTGTTTGCGCCAGTAGTCGAGTGGTCTGGTGAAGTCTCCTCGCTGAGCTGACTGAAATTGCCTCCTCGACCAGTCGATATATTCCGTTTCAATCGAAGGGAGCGGCCTCAGTCGATATGCTAAGTCCAGATCTCGCAGGAAAAGGTGCCAGCTCACCCCGTCCATGACGATATGGTGGTATCCGAAGATAATGGTATGCTGCTCGGGCGACAACGAAACAACAGTGACCGCAAATGTTTCCGCTTTCTGGAGATCCCAAACTCGGCTGCGCAACCGGTTATATTCTTCTCTGACTATCTGCTCGCTTCCAGAAGGAATATGTTTGATGGAACTGCACGACGGCGAAAGGACTCCTTGCATGAGTGTTTCCTTATCTGAGTCCATAAAAAAGCATGTTTGCAAAGACTGATGATGGCAGATAGTTTTGTCAAGGGAACTGACGATTCGTGAAGCTGGAAGGATTCCTCTAACATCATATCGGACGGTAACATTGTACGTTGTTGGATCATGAAGATACTGTGTCAGAAACCACAGTCTCGACTGGGCAAAAGAGGCACGCTCGGCGCGAATCATGGTTCGCTTAAGTCCTCGACCGAGATGATCTGCGTCAACATCCAAGGGCACTGGAGTATTCGGTTTGATATCAGGAGTACTGGCTTGGATACTTGGGCTGGTGTGGCTGCTTGATGACGAAAAGTTTCCTCGCGAGTCATCACCTTGGCTACTCGATTCGTAGTCTCTATTACCAGCATCGACTTTGTCGAGAGCGTCATTCTCGATAATGGTTGCAGCACTGGATGCATGAGCCTTCGTCTCAGGCTTTTCCGTCGTGTTGGGCGGCACCGTATCTTGTTTCTCCAGCTGAAGAGCTAGAAATTGTCTGACGGCATCCTCGCAGATCTGAGCTGTGGTATCTCCGGACAATACCTTGAGGACTGGAACGTCAATGCCAATCTCTTTGATGAACCAGCGTCGAATTTCAATGGCCAGCAAGGAGTCGCATCCCAAGTCAATCAGGGGAATATTCAGATTGACACTATTGGCAGGGAGCTGCATCATCGATTCGAGTTTTCTTGCGAATGCCTCTTGCACGACAGGGATGACTGTCTCTTCGGAGACCGTCGACCTCAAGAGCTGTTTCACGTCAGCTGCAGCTTCCATCGCCGTAGCCGCCGGTGTTTCTTTAAGCAATGGCCGGAAGACGTAATGCGAGAACTTTGGATTGTGTTCCCAAGGGGGCCGCTTAGTGGCGTTGGGTGAATCAACGAAAGGCTCTAAACCCAAGATAATTTCGTGTTGACGCGAGCTGTTGTGCGGACTAGCTAAAATGGTTTGTGCCATCGCATGATGGATATCTGATTCCGACAATGACAAAAAGAACAGCCTGCGTAGTCGTTCCTCCATTGCTTGACCCCTGCGAGCAACATAACCTACATCGGTGACTAGACCGATGTGTAAGACGGACGCTGCGAGACCCTTCTTGCGACGGTTGGCAGCAAGACCAGAGAGGAACATGTTTGCAGCGTGGTAGTTGGATTGACCAGCGTTGCCAATGATACTCGCCAAAGAGGAGAAGAGGACGAAAAAGTCGAGAGAGTCGTCCTGGAAGATGTCGTCTAGGATCTTAGACCCGTCGACTTTGGGCGCGAGAGTATCATTGAGGGTATCGGTGTCCATTTCGGAGAAGAGTCCATCCCGGAGAACCATGCATGCATTGAAGACTCCGGCAATTGGCGGCATTGATAGTCTGATATCTTCAACCAGCAGACGAACAGCATTTCGGTCCGTGATGTCGTTCTGGTAAACTCGAATATCGGCACCACCCCTGCGCATGTCTTGCAGCAGTTCCTCGTCGACGTTTGGATTCCGACTCGTCAGAGCAATATTTCGAGCGCCATTGTCAATCATCCAGCGGCACAATGAAAGACCAAGGTCGCCTGTCATACCAGCAAGGAGATAAGTGGCGCTTGGCAAAAATAGCTTGCTCGTGCTAAGCGGCTGCAGCGTCAATTCAACAGAGTCGACACCTGTCCAATCAACCATCGGCAGCTTGGAGGGCGTAGCAAGGGGTAGGTCTTTGACTCGGATGCTCGGTCCATTACTCGAGGAACTGACATGAGCAAGAGCGGCAGAATATGCGGGGCCCAGTAGGCTGGCATCGAGCTGATGGAGCGTCATATTGAGCACCTTGCAGTTCGTCGGGAGACAGGCTGTGAGGTTTTCAGGTAGTTCACCAGTACAGTCGATGAGGGCGTCGAAGTTCTTCGGCAGACGAGACTGGATAGCGCGGCGCGAGGCTCTGGGATGGATATAAATCCAGTCACTGAAGCAGCTCGCCTTGTCGGCGGAAACGAATGAAAATTGGCGTCCCGTTAACAGCAGTGCTTGAGCAAAGTCGTGGCTGGGTTGATACACTATTGTTCCATTCGATGCTGGAAGGCGGTTGCAAATGTCTCTTGCGAGGAGATGGCGGGCTGTCGCTTCAAGCATCGCGGCATCACAAGGCTGGTCCTGATCCAATGCGAAGACCATGTCGTTAGGGATGTCAGCAAAATTTGCGTTTGAGGTGGACAATGCCAGAGCTGGGAGACCGTTCTCCCTGAAGACACCACTGCACAAGTAGCATGGAGTGCCATCACAAAACGCAAGAGGGAGAGAACGATGGATACGGAGTCGGTTGTGGCCGCGCTGGACGGGCCCGTCTACCATGCATGCACCCTGTACCAGGCGCAGTGAACCCGCAGAATCTTCCAACTTCACACACGTGGTCTGGATATCGACTGCCTTTGAGATAACTCGCCGACTAGAGTTGTAGGTCTCGTTCATTCGCGTCATCGGAAGGACCCGAGGAATAAGGCGCCGTCCGTCTTGGACTCGAATTTCTGGCTCTGCTGCCCACAGCATATTCTCAGCCGTAGTCGAAGATCCAGTTCTCAGTTGCAGTAACATCTGAGAAAGGTGTTGTGCACATGCAATAGAATTCTCGGTAGCATCAGTATCGACGAAAAGGAGGTTCAGACCAGGGGCTTCTGTTCTCAAGGCTCGTCCAATACCAACTGTCATGTTGACATACGGGTTCTGGCTATTGGCGCTGTTAATAGCCCAGACAACATTCTTTGTCCCGCTCATGACCTTCTGCAGAGCCAGCAGTGTCTCGCTGGTCATGGTAGTGGAGAACAAAGGCTGGTCCAGCTCTTCGAGGCAAATGATGTTTTCGAATTCAGCCAGCTGATCCGGCTGCTTGATTTGAATTCTATCCCAAACCTCGACACGGCTCGTCCAGGCCAAGAGGTAGTGGCGAATCCCCTGAATGACAGCTGAATGGGTCCGGCCTCCAATAATCAGAACGTCACCTGCTGGGAGTAGAGTCTTTGATAAGACCGGATCTCTGAGCATTTGTATTTTCTCATCAATGGCCTGGCTCACCATGAGTGAGAAAGAGTGCTTATCTTCATCCAACATATCCGGCGCCAAACAGTCCAACCCAGAGAAGCCGGTATCAAGAAGTAACTGGTTCCATTGCTCAACCGATATGGCGGGTGACAGGGCACGTCCGTCATCCACACCGTACCACCACCCTGGAAGACCACCCATGATGAACTGCGTCCGCAAGACATCTGGGCCAGTAATCTCCATCAGAACAAGATAGCCGCCGGGTTTGAGCAGGGCCCGAGCATGTTTCATGGTCTCTCCCAGCTTGCGTGTGGCATGGAGGACATTCGCGGCTACGATGACATCGTAACTATGCTCGTCGAATCCTTGAGTGCCAACTTCCTTTTCAACATCTAGGACCTTGAACTGGATTTTTCCTCTTGCATCTTCGAACTTCTCAGCTGCAGCTTTGAAGAACGCGGGGGAAATATCGGTGTATGTGTAAGATCCATAGCGGCCTCCAATTCTGTTGAGGATGCTCCGGGTCGTTCCACCAGTGCCGGCGCCGATTTCCAGGATGTTTGCGTGAGGATACTTGAACGTGATCTGCTCCAGAGCGTCTGAGACAGCATTATTGATGACAGAGAAGCCATATCCTTCCATATAAAAGCGGTTGAGCATGTCATCCTGGACCATAACCTCCAGAAGTTGGGTGTCACCACGGACAACGGAGGCTAGATTCTCGCCAACGGCGTGAATGAGTCGCATATCAACACGAGACGCATAAGGCTCGCTTACCGCGAGGATGGTGTTCCAATCATCTTCAAGCCATTCTGGTTTTGCAATGGGATGTTGTCCACTGCGCACGGAGGAGACCTGAAACCTGACGGCGTCAAACATGCGCTGGTGGTACCACTGGAACTGGGCGATCTCCTCCTCGCCGACTTCTTGAAGAAGGTTCTGCCAGTAAAACAAGGATACTCGGTCCAAAGCCTCTACCAGAGGAGTGTCATCCTCGGTTGCACGGCTGGTCACTTCAGAAACACCCAATGAGACATCAGGACCCCAAACCGTCTCGGAGAATAAGCATCTGTCGTTCTCCGGCTGAGGTTCTGACATGGATTTCATGGAGATTCCTTCAACCTGGATGGTGGCATGCTGGGAATCTATCTGATAGAGCTGGATATCTCCCTTCAGCAGTGTCGAGTTCGACGCAGTAACGAACGCGTCCGCTTCCATTTGAGCCTCGTCTTTTGCGCTTCTGTAAGACACACTGGGGTTTACGGCAAGTCTCTCAATGTGGATTGGCAGATAAGGGGCCCAGATCTCTCCACTGGCCGGGGACGAAAAAGCTGTATAGACCGACTGGAACGCAACATCGAGAAATCCAGGGTTGACAACGTAGTTGTCAATCTGCATATCCGCACCCCAAGCCGCCTTGACAGATGAACAGCCGAGGGAACGCTTTCCATGCACCAGACCTCGGAAAATTCCCTGGTAATCCAGGCCAACTTTGTTCATGGCATCGTAGAACCTCCCCATATCTACTGGTACATTGTTGCATGGCAGCCGGGTTCTTTGCGGCAGGGCCTCGGCTGCCGGATCGCCGTAGTTGATGATGAGGCGCCCTGTGCATGCTTTAACCAAGGGTTCGTTGCCCTCCGCAGAGCAAAAGTAACACGCAAAGTCTGCTTCCAGTCGATCGGTATCGTCCCTCCCTCCTTTCGCGTCGATCACCCGGGCAGTGAAGACCGTCTCGACAGCTGCTTGCTCTGAAATGACCAATGCACGGCGCAGAGAAACATTCTCAATCTCGAATAAAGTGGTCGGGCGACCATCTGTCAGCTCGCGTGCTGCCTCCAGAGCCATAGCCACATATCCAGCGCCAGGAAACAAAACCTGCCCTTGAAAGACGTGGCCCCTGATCCAAGGCAGTTCGCTGAGTCGCAGAACATTTCGCCATCTCCGGCTGTCATCAGAATCATCCGGTACTCGACGACCTAGTAGTTCGTGTGGTGTATCCTGCCGCAGCCGATACTGGCGGGAGATACGAGATTCTTTCCAGTATAGCTTGCTGTGATCCCAACAGTAGGCTGGAAGATCTTTCAGCACCTGTGGCCGCAGACGATCAGCTCCTTTGAAGCCCTTGCGGTATCCACTCAAGTCGACATAGTCCGGTCCAAGTCGCGACCAAACAAAACCGACACCGCCAGAGAACGCCTCGATCTCATTGTCACCGCGGCGCATGAGTCCAGCGTAGGCCGGCAGAGGTCCATAGACTGCCTTGATTGTTTGCTCCACTGGCCCTTTTAGGGCTGGATGCGGGCCTAGCTCCAGGGCAACATCGAAGGGGCCTCCGTTCCAGATAGAAGTCTCCACTGCTTGGGAGAACAAAACAGGATTGCACATGTTGTCCACCCAGTACTGGTTGGCCAGGGTCGATAGATCCCCCTCTAGCAGTTGAGCGTCGCCGCGGACGCTGGATATCCACACACAGTCCTTCCGGGGCGGACTGACCTTGATCTGGCAGGCTTGCAATGACTTCAGGTATGGCTCAGCACATGGTTGCATATGATGTGAATGATAAGCGGTATCGGTTCGCAGGATTCGCGCAAATTTCTTTTCGGATTCGAAAAGCTGCATTGCCTCCTCAATGGCATCGATGTCGCCGGAAAGTGTAACGCTCTGCGGGGAGTTGCTTGCAGCTGCCGCAAGGCGACTCCGCCATTGAGACTGCGCGCAGAACTCTTCTGCTTCGTCAAAGGACATGGCAGTGGCCATCATGCGACCGGCTTGGCCGCGCGCTCCAGTAGCGAGTTTGGCGTAGTAGCCACGGTAGTATGCAATCTTGATTGCGGCGTCAGCATCGATAATCCCAGCTGCGTATACCGCAGCAATTTCGCCTGAGGAGTGGCCCACTACAGCATCCAGTTTGATGCCCGCCGACTGAAGCATATCCACTAGTCCTATCTGTAGAGCGGTACAGAGCGGCTGTGACAAGGCTGCTTCGCCGATGCGAGACTCGCCGGCTCCCTTCACGAGCTCATCCACCAAAGACCATGCAGGGCCGTCATGCAGTGTGGCTAATGCAGCCTGGCATCGCTCAATAGCTGCACGGAAGACGTGATTCTGCTGTAGAAGAGAGAACCCCATCGAAGCCCATTGAGCACCTTGGCCAGTGAAGATACCAAGGATGCCGGGAGTTTCGGTAGGATTTAGTGGTTGGTATTTGATCCCGGCTGTCGAGTTCGTGGTTTCTTCGGACTCAGCCACGAACCGATCTATAAAGTTGAGCAATCGCTGGACGGTACCACCTGTGAAGAAGGCTTTGACTGGCAAGACGCTCCGTCGAGCGTATAACGTCCACACCAGACTTTCAAGATCAATTGAGGGGTCAGATTTGATCCGCTCCGCCATGTTCTTGACATTGGCAACCAGGGACGTGCTGGAATTGGCGGAGAACAATAGAGGTCCAATGAAGAGGTCGTCAGGCGTTATGGTAGCCTCCCGTATTGGACTGCTCAGCGCGTCGTATCCTTCTATGATGGCATGAGCGTTTGTCCCGCCAAATCCAAAGCTGTTGATACTAGCGCGCATGGGCGATCTGCCAGTATCCGGCCAAGGTATCGGCACTGTTGCGATTTCAAGACGGTTGCAAAAAGGTACAACTTTGGGATTTGGCTCGTGAAAATGCATGTTTGGAGGGATGGTGCGGTTCTTGATGGCGAGAACAGCCTTGAGGACTCCGGCAATGCCTGCACAGCCTTCTAAATGTCCAATGATCGTCTTCACGGATCCGACGTACAGCTTGCCGTCGGGTATAAGCGTATTAGAGGCTGTGCCTGTTTCAGTGAGGAAAAATGCATCGTGCACAGCGCGGGCTTCTATGGGATCTCCAGCAGCAGTGCCTGTTCCATGGCACTCAAAGTACTGACATCGATCCCGGATAGGGTCAAGGCCTGCATCGCGGTATGTTTGTCGAATAAGTTCCGTTTGAGATGCTGCGTTGGGCATGGTGATGCCCTTGGTACGACCATCGGAGTTGACACCTGTGCTGCGGATGACTGCCTCGACGTGGTCGCCATCCATAATGGCTCGACTCAGCGGCTTGAGGAGCAATACACCGACCCCTTCTCCCCGAGCGTATCCATTGGCATCCTTATCCCACATCCTCGAACATGAGTCAGGGGACAACATATGCAGGCTCGATTCAGCGATGTACATAGCGGGGTCGAAAATCAAATTTGCGCCGGCAACAATGGCGGCGGTTGCATCACCGGCGCGAAGGCCCTGAACGGCCTGATGCAAGGCCACTAGTGAGCTCGAGCAGGCTGTGTCAATAGTCACTGACGGCCCCTTGAGATTGAAAAAGTATGACAGTCGATTTGAAAGAATGCTGATGGCGGTTCCGGTGGCGTTGTATGTAGGTAGCACTTCCGGATCTCGCAGCTGAATGTTGCTGAAATCTGAGTTCATCACACCCACGTGAACGGAGGTTTTTGAACCATTCATGGCTTCCAAGGAGTAGCCAGCTGCCTCAAGAGCCTCATAGGCAGTCTCCAACAGCAGTCGCTGTTGAGGATCCATCCCTTCCGCCTCGCGAGGGTTGATATTGAAGAAAGAGGCATCAAATTGACGAGGGTCTTCTGACAACAAGTATGACGTCCCGCGTACGTCTGTGCTGCCGTGATGTTCTCCATCTGGATGATAGAACCGAGCGAGGTTCAGTCTCTGGGGAGGAAAGGTCTTGCGAAGGTCGACGGGCTCTTTTAACCGGGTCCAGAGCTTTGAAGGGCTGTCTGATTGCCCAGGGAATCGACAAGCAGAGCCAACAATGGCGATCAAGTCCTGCATGTTGAGAGACTAATGTGTGTTTATGCACAGTAACGAAGAAGACGGCGGCAAGTATCAAGTGAAACGGAGTTTTGAATGACAGTCGCTTCGACTGCCTCGTAGTCGCCTGGTGGTAGAATGTTTCTTTAGAGGTTATGCATCCAGCTGGTACCTATACTGCATCACCAAGGTATACATAGGCATCCGCAACGCAGGAAGAGTGGGTCCTCGTATACAGCCCTAATTGCTGCGATAGATGTCGGGTCAGCCCGCCGTCGACATTGGGGGCGAAATAGCGGGATAGCGGGATATTCAGCGGGATTACGGGAAATCCACGCAATATCCGCAATGGTATCAACAGTATTCCGATGTCCCCAGATAGCTATGAAGCGATTTTCCAGAGTAAAATAAACGGGCTGCCCTTGGTTTGCGGAGAGCAGACTTGGTAGTGGCTTTCCGTATCCGCTTACCTGTCACCATTATCTCTTGCAATAATGAGTCTGGCCAGCACGCTTCCGAGGGCGAGTTTGAAACCTCTCCTGCAGCAAGCCAACTTCCTGGATGGCATCAAATTCGTTTTCTTTGCGTTTGTGATCTATTCCTGCTGCACGATTGCAGTAGACTGGGTCGTCTATGAATGGAAACGCAAGGCGCATGGGTGTGGCAAGATCCCCCGGTACCCTCATCGCGACCCGTTCTTTGGATTCGACATCGTTCTTGGTATGGCTAAGTCCCTGCGCAACGACTACTTCCTCGTCTGGCTCAATAAAGTCCATGAGAATCTGCCAAAGACGTTCTTAGTGAACTTTGTCGGTACCCGGTTCATCTACACCATTGAGCCTGAGAACATGAAGAGTATGTCTGCAATCAACTGGCAGGACTTCGCTGTCGGTCCAATGCGGCGCAATAACAAGGCGACTGCTCCGTTTGCGGACAAAGGCGTCAACACTGTTGATGGACATGAGTGGGAATTCAGTCGATTTCTGATCAAACCATTCTTCAAGCGGGAGACATTCACAGATACCAGTCGTCTGACCCTACATGTTGACCGTGTCCTGGAACAACTGCCAGCGGACGGTGAAACACTCAATATCCAGCCACTCATTCAACGTTGGGTAAGGGCCCCCTTTCCGTTGCTGCGAGGTACGAATTTCTGATTCCGTGGTCCAAAAGTTCCTTGACGTGACCACCGCGTCTCTCTTTGGGGAATCGATCGAGTCTCTAGTATATCCGGAGAGAGCCCCCATATGCTGGGCCATGGTGGACGTTCTCCGGGGTCTCCGACTGCGGCTTCAGTGGTACAAGTACCTCTGGCTTTTCCGCCACCAGGCATGGCTTGATGCTGTGGGAGTGGTCCATAATTATCTGAACGCACACATCGACCGAACGTACAAAGAGCTCGAAGAGTATAAACGTCAAGGCAAAGACCCGGAGGCGGCCGATCGCAACGACCTGTTGTGGTATATGGCGAGCAATCTACAGGACAAGGAAGCCCTCCGGTCCCAGATCTGCTTGATCTTTGTGCCAAACAACGATACGACCTCCATCTTCATTAGCCATATCCTATGGAACCTTGCCCGTCATCCAGAGGTATACAAGAAATGTCGCCAGGAGGTACTTGCGCTGGGCGACGCGGAGTTGTCATTTTCGGTACTGCGGAATATGAAATATCTCAACGCTGTCCTCAACGAGAGTATGTAGCTTGTCCTCTTCCCACTTCCGCATTTGTGACTGGAGCGCTGACATCTAGGAAAGCGCACCGTCTGTTCCCCAACGGGGTAACTCAGGTCCGGAAATGCATCCGAGATACGACCTTGCCAGTTGGAGGGGGCGCTGATGGCAAGCAACCGATTTTTGTCCGTAAGGGGGATGTCGTCCAGGTCAACAAGAATGTCATCCATCGAGATCGTGACATCTGGGGCTCCGATGCAGAGGATTTCCGGCCCGAACGTTGGGAGAATTTGCGGCCCTACTGGAATTTTGTTCCCTTTGGTGGCGGGCCCCGTCGCTGCCCGGCTCAGATGCTGGTGACAGCGGAAGCCAGCTACTTCCTGGCACGACTGATGCGCGTCTATAAGCGGATTGAAGCCAGAGATCCAAATCCCTATGTGGGAGTGATGCGCGTGGGACCTTCAAACAAGACTGGCGTGCAGATCGCGCTGTTCAAGGAGTAAGAGAAGCAAATAGCTCTAGAAATTCTGGTTGTAGATAGCTTTTTTCGTAGTCGGGACTTTGCAGCAACACGATGTCTTCAACGAGGTTTTCCGTTCATGAAAACACGAGCAGTCTGTCATTTCTAAAGATTTTCAAGAAGGCAATAATCGCCTACGTGGCAATGCAGACCTTGTCCGTCTTGTTATGGGCACAATCCCTGACAAGTTTATTGCCTTTGAACACATCGCAGATCATCTCTTAACTCTTACCAGAAGGACCTGCCCCTTGTGGTGCTCAAGGGAACCACTAAGAGCGCTTACTGGGCTTGCTGAGCTTCATTATCAAGATATCGTTCACACAGGTATTTTCCCCGCTGTTTCTTGCAGTACGCCAGGGACAGCAGCTTACTCCTCGCAGATATAAAAGCAGACAATGTTTTCGTCAATTAGCACGATCACATTATCTAGATTATAGTTGACCACGTCCAATTTAGGAATCTAGAAGAGGCAGCCCAAATCTCGCTAGGGTGCGATTCATCGACTTTGAGAGCTAGAAGTAAAGAGGTTGGCATTTCATAGCGCAATTGCGCACATGCGTCTGACACGAGAAACCTCGTCTAAGTGCCTCGACTACATACCTTCCTCCCCTCAGTCACGGCACAAGGTGCGGTATTCAGCTCCCCTGCTGGGCGCTGGGTACGCATGCCTTACAGAAACTGGCGCAATCGCCTCGTGCAATGGTTGATGCTGGCAACTTTGCAGCCGCGTGTGAAACACTATATCGTACGTTTCATCAGGGGTTGCAAATACAAGCTATGTTAGTTTGTTAGATTGGGGTTATTTTTAATTTGGATGAGGTTCTTTGCATTAAAGGCAATAGATTGTATTCGAATTGGGTGGATCAGACTTCTCTGCTCGGGCTGGCTTGGGAATAGTAGATACTTCTGCTAACAGGATGAAATAAAGGGAGAGCAAGATTAAAACCAGGAAATAAGCTAGCAAAGACAACTGGGTGCAGACGTTGGATAATGAGGGCTCAACTGGCACTAGAAATTCCTATCGCGGTCTATGCCTGGTTCGTGGCAAAAAAAGTGAATACCTTTCATATACAATATAATATCCCAGGCTAAAAGAACTAGGCTCGTAATCAATTTATAAGGCACTTCTCTCTTGCGCTTGTAAATGGTTACGCAAATAATCAGAATCAAATCCACTGGCCTGAGCTATAATTTGATCAGCTTCTTCCTGGCTGCGGACGCTGTCATCATGCCACGAAACGAACCCGTCTGGTCGAACGAGAACAAGAGAAGCCCCCCAAACTTCATGAGCATGCACTTCCCCTGGCAACTCAACAATTTTGAGAGGCAAGGCTCTCTTCCGAGCCGCTTCTCTCAGCTGCTCAGTCGACGTGCCCAATCCTTCACCCACCGGAAACGCAACTAGCGTGAAACCGTCACCGAATAGACGGGACACGGGCGTTCCGGTGGTCAAATACACATGAGGAGCTCGGTAGCCGGGCATGGTGCTTGGTGTGTATTTTCTGGGATGGAACTCTGGCGGCGAAAGCTCTGCGTCGAGAGCACCAGGGACACAGAGACTGGAAACATAGCGGTATCCCATCTCCACCCCGATGCTCTGGTTATGGCCATCATGTGTTTGGAGATAGGAATCCATTGCTGCTCGCATTTTAGCGCCAGCGTCGCTGTTCAATTCAATGGTGTGAGCGTCGAGGCCCAGTTCGGCCGACATATTCATCAAGTTGCCCATGTGTACCTTTGACCACTGCAGAGCCAATTCTCCCACGGGCCGGCGCTCTTGCTCATAAGAGGGAAGCGTCGCAGGTCCAGACCAACCCTGTATCACGGCCGCCAACTTCCAGCCTATGTCGTATCCGTCAGCGATACCAGTATTCATTCCGTAGCCGCCCGTTGGCACGGTCTGGTGGCATGCATCTCCCGCGATGAATATACGGTGCTTAGGCCCTGCGTAAGAGCGCGCAAGTGCAATGCTCGGCGTCCATGTCGAGCGAACAAGCACCTCGTCAATCTTAATGGGGAAAGGCTGGCCACTCATCCCACCTAGAAGGTCATGAACGATTTCCTCCGACGAGAGCTGAGTATGATCCACGTCGGGCCGCATGAAACGATGAACGGTCCAGGTGTCGGCTTCGTCCTGTGCGATGACGGCCCCCTTGATCGACCCGCCATCACTCGCAGCATTGGGAAAAAACAAGTGCCAGAATTGGCCTTGCTTTTGGATGCGCGAGAGATCTCTTGATTTGAAGTGCACGAGGACGGCGTAGCCATGGCTAACATCTAGTCAATGATATGTCTTCCTGTCTGCCGTGTCAGATCGGTAGGTAGCTCAGTACTTACATCGGGCCCCCATCCAAGGGGATATCCAGGCTCTTGCGTATAACACTGTGGGCGCCATCGCATCCGACTACAAAGTCCGCGCTGATTTTCCACCCTTCACCCGTATTCGGGTGAATGGCTTCCACTTTCACCCCATGGTCAAGTTCGCGTGCCCCTGTAACCTTCCACCCAGCACGGAAATCAATAAGCGGATTTTCCATCCCAAGCCTCTTGAGCCACGCCTCAAAGATCTCCTGCGAGACACGCAACCACGGTTCTGACGGCATACTCCCATCATTCTGCTCCCTAATCCTCCTCCGATACTCGTCAGGGCTCGGCAGATCCCATGCGGTGATCGCCTTGTCGGCATGCAGCCCGCTCGAAAAGAGACATGTAAACGGGTAGTGCGAGGGCACGGCCACCTTGCGCAGTGCCTCTGCGATCCCTAATCTCTGGTATATTTCCATCGACCGAGCATTCGTGAGGTCCATCTTCGGCCACTTGGTTGTCGTCAGGTTGCGCTCGAGAATGACACTGCGCACGCCGTACTTGGCTAGGGTTGTGGCCGTGATGAGGCCGACAGGGCCGCCGCCCACAATGAGGACAGTCCCTGGATCGAGGCTTTCGGTAGGCATATTTCTTTCTGGTATATGAACTAGGTAGCTATCGGAGTGATTCTCTTTAACTATCTGAGAGATCACCCTGGCATGGCTAGTTTAAATGGTTCTGTACACTTTTCCTGTCGATTGAGACCTGGGAAGACAGCTGCTGTCTGTCTCCTATTCTCCGGCTCGGAATATTCACGCGCACTGCCCCGTTTGCCCTCGGGATTTGGAGTATGGATCTGAGACTCACGATGATCGGGAAATACGTTTATTGGACATTCAGGCACCTTGAGGCACATTAGCCCGACCCTAGATGTAGATCTCTTGATGCTCAGAATACTCCGCATGATGACGGGTGCTGCCTGAACCGGGGCCTACGCAAGCGTATGCTCTGCTTGCAACGCTGCTCTTATCTTTTCTCCTTACACAGGGTTCCTACCTAATCTTCAGATTTTTCATGCAGAATATGAATAGTCATAGTATCTCTACAAATGCGAAGTATGATCTAAACCGTCATAGTCAATCCACCTAAGTGGAAATCGTTAATAACATAGAATAGCATAGCATAGCTCTTCCCCCTTAGCGACTCGCGACCTCATACACAAGCTTCCTCCCCGAAACCTCTCCCCTCTGCAGCAACTCCAAGCCCTCCGGGACACCATCCCACCCTCCAGCCCTCACCTCCGATGTATGCGGCCTAATCTCACCCGCATCAATCATCCTCTGAGCGACCTGGAACCAGTTCTTCGCAAATTCCCGGTCCTGCGGACACGCATCCCGTTTAAACGGCCTCTTCCACGGAATCGGCTGGTTGTACATCGTCAGACTGAGCACCCAGTTCGGCTTGACGCTGCGTCGTGTATGGCCCCGGATGGGGAACGGGTCGAGACTGAGGTACCGACCGCCAGATGGCCCGATGGCCTCGTAGCAGACGGCCATTGACCGCGTGTCGGTTATGCAGTCGAGGGCGTACCAGAGGTTGCCAGGGGAGAAGTTGCGGATTTGACGCCCGCATGTTGGGGAGTGGTAGTCGAAGGCTGCGGCTGCGCCGAGGGATTTGACCAGGTTAAAATTATGGGGCGAACAAGTTGTTATTGCGGCATAGCCGGAGCTGCAGTGGTAGTTGGGTTAGTGACCTTCGAATATTCGATAGTCTGCCGTACTCCCCGTGTCTGGAGATAGGCGTCGGATCGTATGGCGTTGCCTACCGCGTAAGGATCTGGATCGCAAGCGACCCAGTCGCCGTGGACCCCCCGTAAACTAGAACATACGGCGACTTGCCAGCCGGTTCAGGCTTCATGGGCAATTTTAGACAGTGATATAGCGACATCCCTACAGTCGCCAGCCCTACACCCAACGTCGCAGCTTCATTGTATTCCATATTCTCAGGAATCTTTAAAAGTAGATCCGCCGGCACGGCAACGTACTCTGCGAATGCGCCGTTATCCAGCCTATTTGGATTATTGCCGAAGACGCAGCCGCAGACTCGGTCGCCGATGCTGAAGTTGAAGCCACTGGTGTCGGAGCCTGTTGCGACGATCTCGCCTGCGAAATCGCAGCCCAGAGTTGCGCCGACGGTGGGCGACATTTCGGCCGATTTGGCGTCGAAGGGGTTCAGCGCAATACTTTTGACGCGGACAAGCAGTTCGTCATCCTGGAGGGATGGGAGTTGAGATGGGACTGCGGCGATGCGTCCTTCTGGGGTGATTTTGAGGGCGGTTTGTTGCTTGGGAGGTATCATTGTGACCCGAATCTGAAGTAAAAATAACAAGTTAAGTGGGTATTGAGGAGTCCAACTACAATTAAACATTGGTAAAGTGCCTCCAGCGTCCTTAGTATACCAACACCTAGTCGGTCCCTTTGCTTCTCGTGCCGGGAAATTCGGAGAATTGCCCATGGCCCCCAACACCAGGATTTCGATTTCCCGAGTCCATCTCACCCTTCGCTGCGCATATCCACCATGGCCGGGAAAACGGTCGACGTTTCGGTTTATTGCGGGGATGCACAATGACAATAAAGATCAAAGCCTCCTGGCTGAGCACCTTCGGTATAAGCATTCCCGCGTGGGGTTTTCCATTCTAGACACGTACCTATCTGGGCGCCTTCCTCTGCGAAATGGGTTTCGTTAATACTCTAACGCAGGTATCCGATCTGGAGAAGCAGAGGCTGAGGGCCAGTCCTCAGGTCCTCAAGTTGTTTGTCCTGATACTATTTGTCCTGCTTGTACTCAAAATCCGCAGGCACCGTGCGAACAGAATCACCAACCAATACGGCAGGCAAATCTGCGAGCTTCGTGGTGACGCCCGCGTGGCGAAGTTCGCTTTCAGGTAAGAATCTGTTGTATATCGCGGTTGATATCTCGCAGCGCGTGGACGGGACCTAGCTAAGAAATGGTCATCAGCAAGCAGCTCTCCGATCAGGGCAAGGCTCTCGCTGGAGACGAGCCGTATGTCATCCGCAATGGCCGAGCAAGAGAGATGGTGGTGACCAAGCCAGAGCACATTTATGACTTCTACAAGGGTGATACTAAGCGTATGCCTCCCCTGGCACCCTGAGCCCCAGCCAGGTACCTGGGTCGGATGGGGTACTGATACAAGAGCGGCAGATCACCCTAAGCCACTGTATCTGAACATGGGAAAGTACTTCAGCGGGTAAATCGCTCCCTTCCCCTTCGCATCTCACGATAATTAGCTTGCTGTGAACACTAAGACACAGCCCGCAGCCTCCTCGGCCATGCGGTCGGCGCATTAGCAGGAGAAAGGTGGTCAATGATCCGTCGCTACTTCGACCCCGAGTTCTCGTTTCAATCCGCGCGGCAAGCGATCCCACAGCTAAGCGCGAGCATCGACCGGTGGCTTGATGATCTGCCATTGCAAGGAGCAGGAACGGGAAAAGGGTTCGCTCTGGAGATCAAGAAGCCCTGTCGCTTTTTGCCGCTCCGGCTTGCGGCGGAGTTTGTGTATGGGGAGGTTTTTGATGATAAGGTAACGCACACATAGTGCACACACTCTACCTCTTTCGATTTGAGATCATCTTTATTTTTATGGGCCATGGGCTGATGGCTGACCTGGCTGTCAATAGCTTTTCTCTGCCCTATTGGACCTAAATGTCCTCCACGAAGTCATCCTGCATGATGTGATCGCCAACAAACGTCTGGCGACAAGGCTAGGCTGTTGGTTTGACCGTGGAGCCGCCAAACGGATGGAAGAATTCCGTTCTAGGTGGACGCAGTTCAACCTTGATCTCATTCAGTCTGCTCGGGCCGCATCGAAGGCGTGCCCTGCCGAGCGGATATATCATGGTGTGGAAAAGAGTGATCTGAAACTCGAGGAGGTGCGTACGGCCCACCCAGAGGAGATACCCTATCCTCGATATACGGTTGACGCGTTGATGCATTCAGTTCCTACACACCTTAGATGAGATTCTCTTCGCCAACGTCGACGTCAGCTCCGCAGTCCTCAGCACTCTGTTCGAGCATTTAGCTGTCAATACGGCTTTTCAACAGAAGCTTCGAGCAGAGATTGAGACGCATATCCAGAGTCGCACCCACACCCCAGACACCGATAGTGACATCGATATTAATACTGAGACCGGAAAATATCTCTCGAAACAGGATACACTTGTGAACTTCGCCGTGATGGAGGCCATGCGCTTGTCGCCGGCTTTCGGTCAGTTTCTTCCTTTTCCCCCTACCGACGAATCAATTTGCAGCTATCTAATCAGATTGTGACGTTGCAGCATTCTCCCTTCCTGAATGTACAGCGGTCCCCAAAGAGATCGGGGGGTATCGTGTTCCCGCAAGATGCCCTGTTGTTATAGACGCCAAACGTCTGAACGCGGATCCAGCTACCTGGGGCAAAGACGGCGACGCTTATCGCCCCGAGCGGTTTCGAAATATCCCGCCTTCGAAATCCCGATACGGATTCATGAGGTTTGGTGTTGGAGCGGCGAGTGGACGATGCCTCGGGAAGCATTTGGCGGATACTTTGTTCAAATTGACCTTAATAGCGGTTCTTGAACGGTACAGTCTCCACCCAGTGCATGATGGGCCAGAAGTCGAACTGAGAGATGTGGCTGTGAAGATATGAATCAGAAGGAATGAAATATGCCGGTTGGCCGTGATAGACGGTAAGGCCTCTTAGTTCAATAATTCTATGTATTTCTCCGGCTAGTCCGTCTATCTTCGCTGGGATTTTACTCCTGCTAGCCTAATGTAATTTCATGAACGGTAAGAATGCCATTCTGTCTCTGTTCTCAAAGAAATTTTATCCAAAGTACAAGATAGCGGGAGACCATCGAAGACCCACTAGACTCTTATAAACAATACGCAAACGCCGTTGAAAAAAGAAGACCGCAACTATCCTACACCCTATCTCTGCAAATGTGTCATTTGGGAATCACAACTGTACTGCCCAAGAATCAAGTTGGTTGACGGTTAATGCGAAGTTTGCCCATTATTATTGCTCTGGGCACCTGCACTATATGATGGAGCAACAGCAGTCAGAACCCTGTTCAACAACGACCATAACCAAGGAAAACAAATGGAGACGTACTGGTAGATTTTTTTGCAGATGAAGTAAGTGGCCGTACCCACGAGAGCGACTTTGACCAGACCGCCGATGCCGCCAGCACGAGGGTTGAGACCGCGTATGTAGCTCTGGCGATAGAACCGGCGGCCTCGGCCGGCGAAAGAAGGTGCTGGGCTGTAGCAGGTGTAGGGGGAATGCATTTTGGCTCTTTCTGTGACGTTGTTGGAGAGGTTTTCTTGGAGTAGGGAGTGCAGTAGTAGTGAGAAAAGGAAAGGCGAGAGAACTGTACAGGGTGACCAATATATCCTTCGGGTTATTGGCCGAGTCCGAGCCCGAGGCCGAGCCCGAGATGACTGAGTATATCTGACCAACTTTGTCACGTGATATTTGCTAAATCCGAACTGCCTCAATGACGTCATATCCGCCCCCAGCGTGAATTCAGTCTATCTCAAACCATGTCACGGTTTTCAAGAAATACCCAATAAGCCCCAAGAAAACATGTTCATAAGTACCTCTATCGTTTCTCAACCTCCTCCCTGATAGTGTTTCTTCAATATCTGCCACATCATCCGACCCAAGCACTCATTTAGTCTTGAGTATAATCTGCCAGAAAGTCTCGAAGCTGGGGAGAATCAAGTTCAGAGGTTTATATGCGAGTTTTGGATGTTGTTTTGACTTTATGCTTCGTGAACACAGCGGGGAGTCGATCTCTAAGGATACTGTTAACCTTGAACTTCATAACCACTTCGCTTCCACTTTTTCATATTGATCCAGGTTTTGTGTATGATGGTGCCCAGGTCAACAAGATGTTTACTCACTGGTAACACCCTCTCTCGTATTAAAAGAACTGAAAGGGACGTCCTCAGCGCCAGAGCTCATACCATTAGTGCCAGTGTTACTTTGACTTGAGTCCCGCCACTGATACTCATTCCATCACCCGCAAACGCCCAGTTCATACGCAGAATCATGCTGGAAAGTGTATTCAAGAGACTGCCCCAGTCTACAGCTAAAGCCCTGATAAGTCTATGGACCTTGCTTACAAACCTCTTCACGTCGGTTATACCCCAGTGTGAACGCATTCTGGGTGCCAAATGCCCCTCAAAGGGACTGATTCGGCCACGCTCTAGCCTTGTATTGGGTGAGTTTGTTCATTCTAGAGTCAGGGAACTGAGAGGATTTAATTATTGTGCAGCATTCTGTTGCTGTTTTGAACACAATTATATTGGTGACTGGGGCCGAAAGCTCTTGTAGGAAAGGACGAAATTGATGATGGGAAAGAGGATAGGGAATATAAATAGAGCAGTAACTGAAGATCATGGCTGCGACTGAGGATTCTAGCTGTTTGGGAAACCGCCGATGAGCGATACTCAAGTTTGGGAGAGATAAGATGGAGAAACTCTCTGGCTGTCAGAGTCCCATAACATCTAGGCAAGTTAGCAATCTCAGCCGGAGTGAAAAGGGCAGCTGGTCTGTGGCACGCCCCATTTTTTCTCATTATACACTGGGTTTGCTCCGGGTAAATTTCGGTGACTCACCCATCAGCGTCCTTAGACTGCAAGAACTATACATTGTTCGGCTTTCAGTTTTGCACGGTAATACCGTGCTTAAAAGGACAGTGTATAGCTTTGGTGGTATATGATCCTTTCTACGAGATTCACAAGGCATCTTGTCTAAGAGACGCTATATTGTGGATCAACTATATTGAGGGAACAGTTGATGCTGGCCTCTGCTATGTCAGCGGATCGCTATGTATATTTAATGGCGCTTTCGGTGAGTAAACTACCAAATTGCTCGCGGAAAAGACTGATATATAGACTAATTCCTGCAAGAGGGTAAATATATTAAACACCATAAACAAGTGGAACCACCAGGGTTCGTTCAAGCGTACTCATCCATTGGTCAATAGCCCATACCCGCACTGTATCCCCAGCGGAGACAGTACTAGTTGCGAGCGATGCATGAGCCTTCAGAAGTAGAGGAAGTATTAGTCGGCTGGGCGCTCTCAGTGGAAGCAACGGTCTGAGCGGGAGCCTCGGTCTCCGCAGGCGCCTCAACATCCTTCTTATCACAAGCCCCCTGGTACGCATCAATGCCCTTCTGGATATGCTCCGCAATGCTATCCGCCAAGTTCCCTGCGATATCACCCAGTGCGCTGGGCACCTTGCTCACAATAGCACTGGACAGGCCCTTTGCGCCCGTATCCAGTTTCTGCAGACTCTGCAGGGTAACGCAGCCCTTGCCGAGGCTGTTCACATCAGACTTGATACCGATGAGGCTCTTGATCGTAGAGTCCGTGTCGTCAGCAAGCTTCTGGGTTGGAGAGACGAGGCCCAGCGCGTCGAGTTGAGAGAGTTGGTCCTGCCCGTTCACGGTGGCTGTGCCGGAGGTGATTGTGGTTGACAGTTTGTTGGCTTGGGACACGATGGCGTCGGCTTTCAACGGCTTAGACGTGATTGCGGTGCCAAGAGCGTTGACTTGGGTATCAATATCGGTGAGGACATTCTTGATTGCGGCGATATCGCGCTCCGTGAGGTCGATGGCGCCGGGTGCCGCGAGGGCCGGAGTCAACAAGGGAAGGATGGTAAGGGCGGTGGTAAACTTCATTTTGGGGTAAGCGTAGTCTATAGTTCGAAGTTATGAAGGCAAGAGTGAGCTTGATTCTGAATTTGAAGTGACAAAGTTGATGATTCGAGGGAGGTTGTTCTGTTGTCCCTTCCGGAGCCAGGACTGGGGATAATATACCCCAAGGAACCATGAGCACATGGGCTACTCCTCGGCCGTGAATACCTGATGAAGCATTCAATTATGGGCCCAGGCCTATGAAACAGGACTCATACAACCGGCCGAACTCTCATTTTCAGACGACAGTCGAGAAAGGGTAAGATGGTCCTTTCAGAGGTTGAGCACATGTGCACTGTAAGATTCAGGTGAAACGGAAATGGAAGATCCTGCCTAGATAACGGCCAGGGCATAGTGAGAAATGGCAAAACAAACTCCATTATCATATTAGTGTGAGTTGAGTCAAGTTCCTAAGTTGGATTTAGGGTGCCAATTTCTGGGGTACCTAATCTATTAGTTCTGTCACGGACGCAACAGTTCATGATATGGGCCAAACCTGAGAACATTCTTGCTAGCATTTCTCAATTGATCAGCAATGGAAGCCAACTGTCGTTAAAATAACTGACAATCATGGAACTGCGAAAACTATACAGACGGCCCTTCGGATCGTGAAATCAACAGTTGTTTGGCTGTCTGGCAGTTGGTACTGGGTTGGGGGATCTGCGCCACTTGAATGAAAATCAGGGGTTTGAAACAATTGCAATTGAGACAATCGCCTGTTCTCGTGATATTAACTGGCCCCAGATGTGTCTGGCTAGGCACTGCTGGCCGGAAAGTGAAGCAGTCACGGATACACCCGAGGAGCTCTTCGAGAGCATACCCACTTCATGCTTTGCTGGAGTTTGGCCCTAGAGTATGGAACTGATCGTAGCCATACGCGAAACCAGAAAGGATGGCAGCCTCGCAATGTATTCTTTCACTCTTACGTTCTATATTTTTTGACCCGAAATAGATCTAATCGCAGAGTAAAACCGGAACCAGTCTCCATAGAAACCTACCTGACAGGGCAATGCAACTCAATCTCAGATGCCTACGACCAGATCCTGTTATAGCCGATCTGCGGCGTGGGAATTGTCGATAGTCGCCTGATTGCTCTGATGGCAGTCGGACTGAGGGTGCTCTGTACTCTTCCACCCGTTTTGTCTTCCTGCAACACAAGGCTCTACCCGTCGTCAGCGTCCCAGCAGTCGCTCTCACGCGGAGCACAACATAGGTCAGATGGGGAAAAAGCGAACTCACCTTGCTCTGTTCCCACCTCTCCAACAACTCACTCAGATCATGCCGCCCACTCCCACTCCCACTCTCTCCGTGTCCTAGAAACGCCTCAAAGAGGTTCCATTCCTCCTCATCCCCGTCTCCAGACTCATTGACAGCCACCGTTCTCGCCAATGTGTAATACTCGTACATATCCAGCCCTGCCGGGCGACCGCTGGGCCAGTACCCCCTCGAGCCCGCCTCGTACATCAACGCATGGACGCCGCGATCTAGCTCATAGCAGGCCGGATCGAACACCCCATCGCGCTTATCGATCTCCATTCCGCGCCGAACTTTCCACTCCAGTATCAGCCGCTCTGCGCCGCCGGAGAGGAGGTACGATCCGTCAGAGACTGAGGAGAGCTTCAGGCCGCGCAGTCTGAATGTGTTCCGGGTGAGAGGGACGAGACGGTTGAGGTAGGCGGACTCTTTGAAATCGGCGATGCGTTCAAAGCACGAAAGATGGTAGTAGTCTGTACGGGAAACCATTATCATTAGAACATTTATCATCTCTTGCCCACAGAGTCTAGTCAACTGGTTACGGACGCACCGGAAGAGGACCGAAACCAGCTGACCCCACTCATGCCCGGGTTCAGGGCCAACCGCAGTGAACCAGGGGAAATTCCCTCCCTACACCCGGGAAGGCTACATGGAATCGGTGCTGTGTTCGTGTCCGGGACTCGCTCGATGAAGAAGAGAGGTTGTGGCTGCGGTGGGTGTGCAGAACCGAGGCCGATGTGGCGGCGGAGACGGGCGCGCTCGTTCTCCAGCTCTTCTATCTTTATTTCAGATGAATATGAGGATGAGGATGAAAAGTCATGGTCGGATGGTGTGATCTCGACGATATTCACGTCGATCGTGTTTTTTGAATGTTTCGTGGAAGAGTGAGCATGCGATAGTTGTAGTGGTGGTGCGGGGTCAGAGAGAGAGATGCTTGGCGCCATTGGATTCAGAATTAGCGGCATTCGCAAAAGACGAGGAAATAGTCGATGAAGGGCCTAGTGCTCAAGTGAGATGCGATTCAGATCATATATAAAAGAGAAAGAGCCATTTTTAAATTGCAAATCATCAATCATTCACTGCCTGGATGCAGCCCAACTCGAATCCTGTCCTGCTTGCACCAATGATGCCATCCGATGTCGCATACACATGAAACGTCTAGGCCAAATGCAGTTACGTCGCTGCCCGATTCTCCTGGCTAGAGGGCTTGCCTGCGCGATTTATGGGCAGAACATGGAGAGCTGAAGCCAAGGCACAGACCGCATTTTATTTCTTCATCAGCCGCAGAGTTGAGACGGAGGGCCTGGGTGGAGTGCTATCAAGTTCCTCGCTGGGCAGCCTATATAGCCAGCTCAGAACCTTTAAAGCTCCAGTACTGAGCCCTCACGAGGGATGGACCGCATCCACTGCAATGACCAGAATACAGAAAAAATACAGAAAAATATGCAGGAAAAAGCACAGGAAAAAGCACAGGAAAAACATAAAAAGCACAGGAATTGACACCTATTGTGTTACTTGAAGCGTAAGGGTGACCTCGATTATGACTACGACTACACCCTCTACACACTGCAACACCCCGATATAGAGCAGCAACCACATCACTCACGAGCAGCATCGAGTCCAACCACGATCCTGGGTCATGCCGCTAAAAAGGCTTTTGAAGACCACTCGGCGACTCTGGCCCAATTGATCTACCGCAAATTCAACTTCAAACCCCGCAACGAATAACTCTCCGCGTCGCCGACCACCAAATGCCGCGCGCCTGGGAAGGAGGCTGACCAACCGAGGTCAAGTAACCGGCGCGCCATATAAATCACCCCTCACATCATGCCACAGTGCCAATCCCGGATTGATCCACGATTCAACGTCTGAAGCAGATAAAAAAAGACAGCCAAAATGCAAGCCGTTGTCTTCAAAGGCCCTCTAAAAGTCGCGCTCGAGGAGCGCCCAATCCCTACAATTCAGGACCCGACCGATGTCATCGTCAAGGTCCGGTATACGGCGCTATGCGGAAGGTATGTACACTGGCCCCGGTCCCGTATCCTTCATCACTTTCCTCCAGATCCTGGGTTCGGTGAGGGCTAATATGGGCATTGTTCGTTAGCGAACTCCACGTTTTCCGCGGCCACCAACCCTCCGGCACGGACTTCGTCATGGGCCACGAATTCACCGGCGAGATCGCCTCGGTCGGCTCGTCCGTCTCGAAATTCAAACCTGGCGACAAGGTTGTCTCCCCCTTCACCGTCTCCTGTGGAGAATGCTTCTACTGCTCCCACAACACTTCCTCTCGGTGCGCCAAATGCCAGCTCTACGGGACGGTGATCCTCGACGGTGCGCAGGCGGACTACGTTCGTGTCCCGCTGGCGGACAGCACGCTCGTCGCCGCGCCGGAGGATATCGACGAAAAGAAGCTGGTTCTGATGGCGGATATCTTGCCGACGGGGTTCTTCGCGGCTAAGAATGCATTCAGCGGGCTTGATGTGAGCACGATCAGGGAAAGCACAGTGATTCTCTTCGGTTGCGGACCGGTCGGGATCTTTGCGCTGATCAGCGCGCTCGAGTACAAGCCCAGGCACCTTATTGCGATCGACTCTGTTCCCTCGCGACTGGAGCTGGCAAAGAGCCTCGGTGCCGAGCCGTGGAACTTTGCCACTGACTCCGAGGGCCTCAGGAACCGGGTCAAGGAACTCACGGACGGCCGAGGCGCAGACGTGGCGATTGAAGTCGTCGGCCATAGTGATGCGCTGAGAATGGCGTTCGACATGATACGCCCCTGGGGCAAGATATCCAGTGTTGGCGTGCATAACGGGGAGATCCCTTGGACGGGTAACGAGGCGTATGGCAAGAATCTGCAGCTCCAGATGGGGAGGTGTCCGGTTCGCAGCATCTTTAAGGATGCCTTGAAACTGTTACAGAAGAAGCAGGATGCGATCGAGTAAGTTTCTTGACTGTTTGAAATATTCTTGTCGAGAGGCGAGGTGCTGACGGGTCGGCCAGGTTCATGGTGCAGGACATTCGCCCGCTTTCACAGGCGTTGCAGGCGTACGATGATTTCAACCATATGAGGTCGCAGAAGGTCATTTTTGAAGCGGGGAAATAGTTTAATTGCCGTTATGCGACTTTCTATTGTACTGAAGAATAATCTCATGACACAAGGATAAAACTATTATGAACGAATAGGATTAAATGGAATTAACTTGAGAACGGCATTGCTATCTCTTCAGTTCCTCCACCTATCCAATTCACTATTCCAGTATACGATAAGCAGAGGGTTGATAGAGCAAGGGAGAGACTGCCAATGCTCCTTGAAAAGGTTCCTCCGGTAACGTCTGATGCCCGTGTCGATCAGTTTTCTCCTCTAATCAGTCTATCCTCCGTCAGTTTGAGACCTCGTTCGCAAGCAAGACAACACAAGAGTCCCGGCTAACAATACCTCTCCGATGTCTACAACTGTGGATTGCTTCAATCTGAGAATGGAGAAATGGAGCGGCTAAATGAATTGGAGCTGCGGCTGTTGATCAGAGATGTAGCTCTACTTCAGAATGTACGAGAGTAAGTTTTTGGGACAATGGACGTGACGGAGCAGTCGTACTGGGGTCTAAGTATCGACAAACTCGGGAAGGGCGTGCACATTATTTGAAAAGGGCTGCAGGCGCTGAGCGGTGTCCTCTTAATTCGCCTACCGAAAGGACTGCTGCCCTAACCTGGCCTCAAGCTACTCCATGCCTGCAGCATATCGTCTGGCTTGCAGTACACAGTCCGCCTTGGAGTATACCTATGCAAAGCTTCCTTGTTCTGTCCACTCTTTAGGATGAGAAGCCTTGTTCATGCAGGCGAGCAGGTTGCCCGTTGATGGTCTTGGTCCAGCAGCGTTTCTGGGGCCTTTCATGATTGCAAATCTTGCGTCTGGACATGCCTGGAGAAACGGCTGGAAGGCAGCTAGAACAGAGAATATCAGTCGCTAATGTGTACGCAGGTAGAGGCCGGAAACTCGATCATAGGCATCAGGTTTACATCTGCTATGTGATCGCTATTCTTCGCAGTCTGAATGAGACAAGATCTTTATCTCTTATCCTGGACCATAAAATGAGAGCAGATGATTCGTCATTTGGTAGCATCCTCTGTTAGAATTAAACAAGGTCGCCTAAACAAACCCGTCTCTGATACTCAAGTACAGAACGTCAACCACCTAGGTGTTAATGACCTCCCTAAATATCTGTGCCAGAAGCTCAGTACCACAGTAACTACTGCTGTCGCACCACAGTTAGAGAATGCTGCTTCCAGAGGAAACTTGGGACATCGTAGTATGACCGGATAGTTCTGTTTTACTTATTGAATATTGGGAATTAGTGTGAATATCCTGATTTGTCGCAATTATGTTTAGAATTAAGTGGCTGCGGAATCTTAGGGCAAGATGTGGCGAGATACCTATCATCCTACCTGACCATGCTCAAGTACGCAATTCGTAATCTCCGAATTACGTTTTTTTCACATTGACTATATATAGTATGCTTACTTCAGAGGCTCAAAAATTCTACTTGCATAATTTTCAAGGCCACGGCCCTGTGTGAAGATCTGCGGTCGGAAACGGATACGACTGATTTTCCCGTTAGGGCTACGGACCCTGCGTTGGCTGGTCCACAATGTCGTCATTCAGACCTGTTATAGATCTGTCTTGCCAGCTGCATCTTCGGTACCTGGTTGGAACCATCTCCTGAGACATGCTCCAGACAAATTTCAAAGGCTCAATGACAAGGTAGACGCGTTTCACTTCTGGGTCCCCAAGGACGATCAATCCAGGAGCCTGACCGTATTCGTATACATGCTTCCAATCCATTATATAACGGCTTTACCGGCCAGCTCAACTCATTTTCAGATTGCATCGCCTTGTTCACAAATAGCTATCTTCAGTAACTATGCGCATCACTCTTCTCGAACTTCCCTTCCTCGTTCTCCTAGCAGCTGCGGGCACTGCACTTGCGGCATCACGCAACGGCGCCTGCAAACTGACCCCCAACGACGCTGCCTGGCCAACTGATGAAGAATGGAACGCCCTAAATGCAACAATCAACGGCACGCTGATCAGAACTACCCCTGCTGCATCCTCCTGCTACCCTGGGAACCCTTTCAACGCCCCTACCAACTGTACCGACGTAACGACCCACTGGTCCTATGCGGCGTACCACGCCGCCTGGCCAGAGAGCATCGATTACTCAATCTTCACAAACCATTCATGTCTTCCGCCTGGTGTGGATGGATATGTTGAGGCACGCGGGTGTAGGATTGGGGCTTTGCCGGTATATATTGTCAATGCTAAGAACGAAGCGCAAATTGGGATTGCCATGAAGTGGGCAGATGACAGGAACATCAGGGTTGTTATTAAGGGAACAGGCCATGATATGAATGGGAGGTTCGTCATTCCTGCTGCCCTAACCCCATGACTGGCTTTTTTTTAGTATTTTGATATCTGACTGAGCTTCCCTCTCGATAGGTCAACCGGCGCATACGCCCTCTCCATCTGGACACACAACCTTAACCACTTCCGCCACGATCCTGCCTGGCGTATCCCGGGAACAAACAGCACGGCCGATGTAGCTGTTCTCGGCAGCGGGAACAACTGGGGCTCTGCATACACGGCCGTCCACAGTATCAACCGGACACTTGTAGGAGGCGAAGACGCAACCGTTGGATTGGGCGGTCTTGTACAGAACGGCGGCCATGGATTGTTATCAAGTACGCACGGACTCGCATCGGATAGTCTATACCAAGTCACCATTATCACCCCTGATGGGCGTCGTCTCGTCGCCAACGACGTGCAGAACAAAGATTTATTCTGGGCTGTTCGTGGTGCTGGAGGCGGCCAGTTTGGGGTTGCCACTGAGTTTGTGCTTGCAACGCATCCTCTTCCGGAGAATGTGGTTACCGGGGGTCTTACCTTTTATGCTAACCAAGGAGCCGGGTTGAATGCAAGCGATGCGTCCTTGGATGCCCTCGTTGAGACGGCGAGGTCGATCCCGGACCTCATGGACTCGGGTCTGACGGGAACAGTGATGGCTCTGACGGGCACACGGGCAACTTCCCTTCTCGGTCTCAGCGGCAATGAGTCTCTACCTGGAGTTGCAGGAGTCATAAGCCTGACGAAGCTCAACTTCACAATTGCGTCCATGAACACGACTCTCAACGAGCTGGCATCCCGACTGTCTAGAGCTTCTAGGGATAGAGTCACCGTCGCCCTTCAAACCATATCCTCGCAATCCTACTGGTCCTCTACAAAGCCAAGTTCCTTGGCCAGCCAATCTGCTGGCGCAAGCAGCATGATAAGCAGCCGTCTACTCGGCCGCCGTGAGCTGGTCGACACCCCCCGCGATCAGGTCCGTCACTACCTGCGCCAGATACTTACCCCTCATACCGGTAGTTCTGGCTCAATGGCCCTCTTCGGCCTGCAGGGCGGACCCGCCACGGCCAGGACCCCGGTCATCCGCCGCGGGAGTGTCCATCCTGCTTGGCGACGCGCGTACGCGCATCTCATGACCTACGGCGCACCGGTCAATGACTCTGCTGATGCGAAGGCGGCGCTGGAGACAGGCGCAGGTTGGTACGAGGGGCATATCGAACCAGTGTGGAGGGAGTGGACTGGTGAAGAGGGTGGGAGCTATGCAAACGAGGGCAATGTGTTTAGCAGCACGTGGAAGGAGGACTTTTATGGCCCGAGGGACTCAGGGATCTATGAAAAGTTGCTTGGGATCAAGAAGAAGTACGATCCCAAAGGAAGCTTGTTCGTCTGGGGCGGCGTTGGGAGCGATGAGTGGGAGTATAATCTGCATACTGGATTGCTTTGTCAGGCTTGAACAGCTCTCTGTACATTACGGAATCTTCTGATGCAGTCAAGCTATCTATATTACAGGCCCACTTCCGAGCCTCATAAATAGCAGCCACCCGGCTCTCCAAGTCATCAGTGCCACTGCTGCAGTGAAATGCCTCTACACTCTCGTCCTTGACTGTAAGTCGAGACCAGTCAACACTAATATCCTTGCCTTGCTCATCTACCCTCTGCAGTGCGGCATAGACCTCGTTTGCACCGGCAGGAAGGGGTATTCCGCTGAAAACCTATACTCCCTGTGTACGCAGGGAACACCTGTTTCTTGACACCTGGCAATGTGCATGTGTGGATTACTCGGGGAACCTTAGGATAGCCCGGAATTGTGCGCGTGGATGATGTATGGCAATATCGCCGCAATAAGCATATGAACGGGCGGTATAATCGTGCAAAGCCTGAGCCTTGGACGTCCGGGTCATGATCTAGGCACTTGTATCAGCAGGCCTTCTCCTCTATTTGGGAAGTTCTCGCAGTTTAAGATATAGGTACAGTTGTCATGGGATGTGCAGGGCAGGCTCAGGGATTAAACGTAGTGACAAACACGGACAAAAGCGTTTCTCTCGATTAGCGGTGACCACTTTACATAGAAAAACTACTCCTAGAAACAGAAGAAAGGAAATCCTGAGGATCGAGTTTGATAGTCTTGGTATAACGAGCTCACCTGCGCATTTAGCAATTGCTGACCCCCGGTCCTTCACTACCCATTTTGCCGCGATATCAGAGGTATACTATTTCAAGGGCAACTCTAGATAATTTAGATTCCCTTTCTATCTGCAGTTTTTATACGAACGATAATTTCGCAAGAAGAGAGAAAGATAACAGGACCAGGTCGTCAGTCATAACCATGACAGGGCTCTACCTACTCCGTCCAACCATCTCCAGCCCCCAACATCCAATCCACCCCAACAAGCACCAGCCCATGTTTCTGCACCCATTCCGCCGCCTGGAACGACCGTCTTTGAACAAACTCCTCACCCCCAACATCTTCCTTGCTTAATGCCAACCCTTCCGGTTCCCGGAAAAGGAGGAAGAGATACCGATGAGGGCGCGAACTGTATATGCAACCACCGATATCAGCAACACAAAACACACAACAAATAAGATGCAAGGGGCGTCAATTTCTTACTCATCCTTTGGTCCTGGCCCAAGATACTCCGTCAATGTCTTTGCAGACTCTGCGTTGATGCCCTGTGAAGCAGTCAACCCGGAAACGACCCAGTGCCGCCAGTAGGCGAACTTGGGATCGTCGGGTGTTGGCGCGTCGGGATCGACGAGGAGCAGCGTGTACAATTGACCTTCGGGAGCTTGTTCCTGTTATCGGATGGATTAGAGGGGTTATAGTTATTTTGAGTGGTGAGTTATGCGCACCTCCTTCACGAACGAAACCGTCGGCGCCGACTTCACCTCACTAACGCGGAACAGGTTCCCCAGGCTCACGGCTTTCTCGCCAAAAGAGACGTTGAGCTCTGTTGTGGGCTTGAAGTTGTCTGGAATGAGTGGCGCGGAGCCCGGCACCAGGGCTGCCTGGGAAAGGGAGGTGGCTAGGGCTTGCGCGTGGGCTTGGAGGGACATTGTTGTTGAGGTTGACTGGGTTCAAAAGTGAAGAACAATGGGCTCTTTTACTGGAACAGAACCTGAAATGGGAGAAGGAGGGGAAGCTGTATATCAATAAAAGAGCTCTACTGGTCAAGGTCTCTGACTGGTGGAAGAAATATCTACGCCAAGATGGTGAGGGGTCGGTGCTGGCCTGTCTCCGAGAAAAGGACTCTAAGGAAGAGAATCTACGGGATAATGGCAGCATTGATATGGCGCCAATATTTGTTCTGGAAATGCCGGACCTGAATCTATAGTCAATTGCTGCACCGTTCTGTTCTGGACGGGTTTGGCTTTCTGTGCGGACGGCGGACTATAAGTGAATTCAACTGTATGATACGACCGAACCATAGCCAACTATGCAGCCTGCGCTTGGGATATAGTCCCTCCAGTCACTGACGAATACGGGTTACTTTGTTGGGCTTTAGAGCTTCACCTGCGCCATCCCTCCCCTCGTCAGATTCGCCCCCCCGTCCAGCTTCAGATCAATCCCGTTCCTAAGTACGGCCAAGTCAGCATCTCACCACCAATTCCAGGTAACGAAACTTACACATAATTCGCTCCCGGTCCAACCAAGAACAGGATTGCCGCGCCAATATCATCTGGCACACCCAATCGCTGTCGTGGGTTCGCCTTCTTCAGCTCCTTCTCTCCACCGAGGATCTCGATCAGACCGTTCGCCAGCTTTGACGGGAAGAAGCCGGGAGAGAGGCTGTTGGCCGTGATATTTCTTGGACCGAGTTCAACGGCGAGGTTGCGAGCCAGGTGGGTCGCCGCGGCTTTAGAGATGGAGTACATGATGGTCCCGTTGTCGCCGCCGTGGGAGACGACGGAACCGGCGACGGAGCTGACGATGACAATGCGGGCGGGGGACGAATGCGACCCGGCCGCTTCAAGAAGGGGAAGAAATCTGGATGGCCGTTAGCTTTGACCATGATGATCGGGTCCTGGGACAGCGTACAAGCGCACGAGGTTGAAGACACCGCGGACATTCAGGTCGACCACCTTCTTGCTCGCCCAGTCCGGGGACGTCTCGAATGGACCGCCCCATGTCGCCCCGGCATTGGCGACCAGGATATCGAGCTTTGGCTCGATGTTTTTCACCTTGTCGACCAGGGCCTGGATTTCGTCGGTCTCGGCGGCGCTTCCCGGGATGCCAATCGCCTTGCCCTGGATTCCGGGCAGAGCATTGAGCTGAGCGACCGCCTGCTCGACGCCGGGTGCTTTGCGCGCTGTTATAAAGACGGTTTTCGCGCCGGCTCTCAGAAACGTCGTTGCTATGTGCAGGCCGATACCGCGGGATCCTGGGCGGTTAGTATAGAAATGGGTGGAGACTTAATAAGATGAGCTCACCTCCAGTCACCAGGGCGACTTTGCCGGTGAGATTGAAGTAGTTTGGGAATCCTGGGAGGTCAGACATGATTGTAAGATATTTTCTGTTCTTTGACGTACAGCGGTGGGAAAAGATTGAGGCATTTTGAATATCTGAGACGGCACTGAGCCTCGGACCCTGTTATCCGACCCCGCAATCTGTCACTCTCAGAATGCTCACGATCGCCAATCGTTGTCCCTCGGCATGCACTTCTGGCGTATCTACTGCTCTCCGCATTAGATATACCCTGGCCGTGTACTTCCCCCCTTCTCTACCATTCTGTCCGGTTGCACTTCGGTACGGTCGCTGGAAGAGATGCCAGCATGCTGTTTCACCAGGACAACGTCACGCCTGCTGCCTGCCAGGTACAAACTCCGCTATCTCCGCCAACCCACCGCATATACTCAGCCTGTCGATATCCGATCACTTTACGTTAGTCAACACCAGTTATCGCCATCAGAATGACGGTTACAGAATTCTCCTGCCTCCATCTCAAGAACAGCCTCCCGCTGGGCCACTCTGACAATGCGGCCCTCAGCATCAAGCTTCGCGCGGGGGTAAAAGAACAAGCTAAATACTCCAATGCCAAAACTTCAGTCCTGTCCCAGATCGAGGACCCTAGCTACATCTACATCCTTGGAAAATGGGACTCGGTCGCTCAGCATATGGAGGAATGGGTCCCGTCCCAACGGAACCAGGAAATCATGGCTGGATTGAGTGAGGGCCTAGAGCTGGCATGGATTCAGCATGTCGTTCTTGCCAGTGACTCTGTCGATGAGAGGATCCCATATTCGGCGCCGGTCGTTGTGATCGAACGCTATGTTGTCGCTGCGGAAAACATAGACGGTTTTGATTCGACTTTTGCCGAGACTAAACACCATCTGAAGGGCTGTGAGCGGGGGAGAGGTATATCGGGTGGATGGTGCGTTGATGGAGACGGACAGTTCATTCTCTTCTCGGGATGGGAGGCCGTGGAAAAGCATTATTCTTTTGCGCAGAGTGAGGGGCTTAAAGAGTTTGGCCGTATCAGAGACTATGTTGGGAAAGCTGAGATAAAGCATGCGCAGTGGGAATTTACCCTGGATTAGGCTCACTGTTCGCTGTCATCTGGAAGCTTCAACAAGGTAAAGGGTCGTTCGCGAAAATATATAATTTTAGTGCCGAGGCCATCCGGTGAATAAGAATTATCCACTCGGACATGCCTCACTTGCTTAACTTCAATTCTGCACGACCAGGTGTCGGCGATCTTTGGCGGTTACAAGTGAATATACATCATAGGATCGCCGAGAGTGTAGTCGGATTATTTGTGTGGACTATTTGTGTTTGACTGTAGAAGAACCGAAGGTGAAAAAGTTATTGGGATTTTTGTTAGTGCTTATACATCAAAAAACTAAAGAGTAATTAACACAAAACCCCCGATGGTGTAGTTGGTTCATCACGTCTGACTGTAATGGAAACATTTAATCAGAAGGTCACCGGCTCGACTCCGGTTCGGGGGAAAAGTGTTAATTTTTTTTCTTTTTCTGCTTGGCCGTCTTATCTCTAGACCCTTATCATCGACAATTCTTTGTGCAGCAAGTGGAGCTTGGGCGGTGGGTGGCCGCTTGCGGAGGGATAGGATAACGCCTGAAATATGCTAGGAGGTGCCTAGTTTCATCTACTCGGTTAATTAGCCGCTTACTGCCTGGGCCGGATCCGCAACGGCCACCAATTGCGGTTCCCTTGCCGTTTGTTGCTGCCTCTTGCCGCATCCCGAAGTTAATTGTAGGGTTCATCGCAGTATGCTACACTATCAATTAGAACACTTTGAGGTGTGTAGTGTGTCATTGTCTGTTACTCGACTAGAAAAATAGACTAGATGCAGAGGACTCCGAAGGCGATAACAGTATAAAAAATATGGAAATTAGCTACATCATGCCTTGCTGAAAGGCCATCTCTTTAAATGACCCCAACTCGAGAGGTTCGATGCAAGCGCTTGGAACTCTGGGAATTATACAGGCAGACCTAGTCCAGTTGCTGAGAGAAACAAACCTTTGGCGATGGGCTAACGACCGTCCTCCAGATCGTCGTAATTGGTGTCCATTGTGGCTAAGCCTCACATACCAGTCGTCACAGAAGATATAGGAGACGGCCTTCTTGTCACCACTTGAGACTGGCATCAAGGCGGATCAGACCCGCCCCTTCTAGGAAAGGACAGGCCCCGGAATGTCCGAAGGGCTCGAGATGTTCCTGTCTCTGGCTTCTAGTACTTGATATACTTTGTCCTTAGAAAGAAATACATATAGTTGTTATTGGCAGTGTTAGATTCCCCATCAATAGAATATGACTGACCTTCGCTAGGCCCTTTTGATCTCGACTTGAGATTATTGACTGCACCATTATAAGTGTTCTCGAGGTCATTGTCAAACGTGCTTTGACAGTAGTGGTCTCCGGAGAAGAAGCAAAACTCGTTGGTACTCCAGGTACTTGCACAGCGTCAACGGCATTCCCAGCTGGAGTGCTAAGGATGCACAACCAGTCGGGTGTCATAAAGATGTACTTGTTGATGTCACCGTCAGTCTTGCTTCCAATACCAGTAATTTGTCTTCTGCGAGGACAGCACGAAGTAATGGCGGTGTTTGATAGTGTCCGTCCTTGACTAGGGGTTCTTGTTGCGGTGTCTTGTTACATTTAATGTTATCTTTCTCTGTTAACTACCTTATTTTGATAATTGCCCTTGCTGCACAGCACGTCTCTTGTTATACAGTATCTTCTGATAGAGCACTAGCCTGCCGCATGAGTCGTGACCTTGTACTGCAACGAGCTTGGCACCACAATAGAGTACAACTGTGGATGGGTCCATACCCTACCTCGACACTTGTCGAATTCCCGGATCGCTGGTAGCTGGTCTTGTATTCGTCCGCGCAGAGCAGTATTACAGAGTTAAACTCAAGTTATTAATGAATTGCTCCCAAGAAACTTTTGTCCATGACTCCATCCCAAAACCCCGGGCCGGGATATCTTATGAGTCTTAGAAATTTGCCAGCGTAACCGAACAATAATGATATATAGTCAAATATTGACTGTGCTACATCCAACACTCGATAGAGGTGCGAATACTGTAGTACGCCCAAGCCATGCTCATTGGAGGAATATCTATATTGCCCTGCAGATGATCAGCATTCCCGTATACCTTATGTCCTGCCGCGGTCCCTGTGGCTGCCCTTGGCCGCTATCTACTTAAACACTCAGTTAATAAAACCTCGGCCTGCTTATAGTGATATGAAGTAGCCGGAGTTTACCAAGAGCGGATCAAACAGTACATTCATTCTACTCCAACCCCACCTGCCCCTGGAGATCCGGCGGGGTATTAGCCTGATATCTTGCTTGACAAGGTTGGGTTCTCGTCATCAGCACGAATTGGAGTTCCTCTTTTTTAGTATAGCCTGTTTGTAGGTAGCTCGTTGACTATTCAGCCGATGTGACTGTAACCGAGGGTGCGGTGCATAAATACCCGCCACAGCCAGACATGTAGCAACTAGAGTAATCCTCACAAGGGAATCAGAAAGCCATAGCTATGGCCGTATTCAAATATTGGAACCTTGCCTTACTCTCTCTCTTCATCCCCGCCCTGTGTCAGTCCAATTACCCGGACTGCACAACGGGCCCTCTCTCTGAACTTGCCATATGCGACACCAGCCTATCCCCTCTCGAACGAGCAAAATCCCTTGTCTCTGCCCTGACACTCGAAGAAAAAATTAACAACACGGGACACGAAGCAGCTGGAAGCTCCCGTCTAGGCCTTCCTGCGTACAACTGGTGGAACGAAGCCCTGCACGGAGTCGCTGAAAAACACGGTGTGAGTTTCGAAGAGTCCGGTGACTTTAGCTACGCCACGTCCTTCCCAGCACCCATTGTGCTCGGCGCCGCGTTCAATGATGCGCTCATCAGGAGAGTTGCTGAGATAATCTCTACCGAGGCGCGGGCGTTTTCCAATTCCGACCACGCAGGGATCGATTACTGGACGCCGAATGTAAATCCATTTAAAGATCCAAGATGGGGTCGCGGGCAGGAAACACCCGGTGAAGACCCGCTGCACTGCTCGCGCTATGTCAAAGAGTTTGTGGGCGGCTTGCAGGGCGGCGATCCTGAGAAGCCGAAGGTCGTCGCTACTTGCAAGCATCTCGCGGCATATGACCTGGAAGAATGGGGCGGAATTAGCCGGTTCGAGTTCGACGCAAAGGTGTCCACTGTCGATCTTCTCGAGTACTATCTTCCGCCCTTCAAAACCTGCGCCGTTGACGCGAGCGTCGGCGCGTTCATGTGCAGTTATAATGCTCTCAATGGGGTTCCCGCGTGTGCAGATCCTCCAGACGGTACTGCGTGAGCACTGGGGATGGGAAGGTCCAGGGCACTGGGTGACCGGTGACTGTGGTGCTGTTGAGCGCATCCAGACGTACCACCACTACGTTGACAGCGGACCTGAAGCCGCGGCTGCGGCGCTGAATGCCGGTGTGGACCTGGACTGTGGGACCTGGCTTCCAGACTACCTGGGAGAGGCTGAGAGGCAGGGCTTGATCAGCAATGAGACGCTAGACACGGCGTTGACGAGACTGTATACGAGCCTCGTGCAGCTGGGGTACTTTGATCCGGCAGAGGGCCAACCGCTGCGGTCCCTGGGCTGGGATGATGTAGCGACGAGCGAGGCGGAGGAGCTCGCAAAGACTGTCGCGATCCAGGGCACCGTGCTGCTGAAGAATATAAACCGGACCCTTCCATTGAAGGCGAACGGTACACTGGCACTTGTTGGGCCGTTTATCAATTTCACCACCGAGCTGCAGAGCAACTACGCCGGGCCGGCCAAGCACATCCCGACCATGATCGAGGCAGCGGAGAGACTCGGCTACAACGTTCTCACCGCGCCAGGGACAGAGGTCAATTCGACAAGCACAGACGGGTTCGATGACGCCCTCGCAATCGCCGCAGAGGCTGACGCCGTGATCTTCTTTGGCGGGATCGACAACACCGTCGAGGAGGAGTCGCTTGATCGAACACGCATCGACTGGCCCGGTAACCAGGAAGAGCTCATTCTAGAACTTGCCGAGCTGGGAAGACCGCTGACGGTCGTGCAGTTCGGTGGCGGCCAGGTCGACGACTCGGCGCTGCTGGCATCTGCCAGCGTCGGTGCGATCGTCTGGGCCGGGTATCCCAGCCAGGCCGGTGGCACAGGGGTCTTTGATATCCTGACCGGCAAAGCAGCGCCCGCCGGTCGATTGCCGATTACGCAGTATCCCAAGAGCTATGTCGACGAGGTCCCGATGACAGATATGAACCTGCGGCCTGGAACAGATAATCCCGGCCGCACGTATAGATGGTACGGAGACGCGGTCCTGCCATTCGGGTTTGGACTGCACTATACGACATTCAATATCTCGTGGGCGAAGAAGACATTTGGGCCGTATGATGCTGCCACCCTTGCCGAGGGCAACAATCCCGACTCGAACATTGTCGATACATTCTCCCTCGCAGTCACCAATACGGGAGATGTCGCCTCTGATTATGTTGCGCTCGTTTTCGCCAGCGCCCCTGAGGTCGGGGCCCAGCCTGCTCCGATCAAGACGCTGATCGGGTACAGTAGGGCCAGTCTAGTCAAGCCTGGGGAGACAAGAAAAGTGGACGTTGAGGTTACCGTTGCGCCGCTGACGAGGGCGACTGAGGATGGCAGGGTGGTACTTCACCCGGGGAAGTATACAATGCTTGTGGATGTCAATGATGAGTACCCGACAGCTGAGTTTGAGATCAAGGGGGATGTGCAGGTGCTTGAAAAGTTTCCGTTGTCAGGTAACGACAGTGATTAGGACTGCATATCTGGAAGTTAAGCAATGTCTTGCTTCAATCTCAGTCGATTCAAGCCAGGAATTAGCCAGGAGAATGAAATGCTACAGACTTGAATAACCAACGAAGCCAAAGGAAAAAGATACATGCTCCAACACATGGGCCCCGGTCCAACTCCCACTGCAGCCATAAAGTAGACATCATTGCAAGAGAAAGAGGATACGTGAGTCTGCTTTCATCTCCTGCTGTACCTAGTCTCTAATTTCATGGACTTTATGATGTTTGTCACTTGCGCATCAGTCCACGAGCGAAACTGCCATTGAGAACTTAGAGTACAGAAAATTAAAGGAAGGCTCTGGAATATTCCGTTGCTTGAGGACCGCTGCCAAAATACCTTGGTGTCATGTCATTCAAAACACTGGGTTGGGCGATAGGGTTTCCCGAAGAGGGCTGGCATACCTAC
The DNA here is from genome assembly GCF_047715535.1 of Aspergillus foveolatus. NCBI lineage: Eukaryota > Fungi > Ascomycota > Eurotiomycetes > Eurotiales > Aspergillaceae > Aspergillus > Aspergillus foveolatus. Next base: position 194,890 of record NW_027396103.1, on the reverse strand, counting down.
CATACCTTTCGGCCGCTCATCCGCCAAATCCTCGATCTGTTCCAAGTACAACTGCAGGCTAGTGGTACAAGTCGGCAGCGTCACTTCACGGTCGGATGAGCTCCGACAGCCAGTGCAAATCACACCTCCCCCGCATTATATTACCCCAAGGGGTGCCGATCTTCACCTGTTCGGCGCCGTCATCGTCGGACCACACCTCTCCTCGGGTCACGCCTCCCGGTGCAGAGGTCCGGCATATATAGCTCAGTTGGACTATCTTCCCGGTTTATGTCTCCGAAGAATCGACATACCTGGCCCCAATGAGTTCTGTCGTAGAGAGTCCGCCCAAGGCTGGCTTCGGCCTGGTGCTGCAGAACCCCTATCTATGTGGCGTGGCTTCGGTACGAACATAGCCTATACCCGATCAATGTCTCGAGACATCTATCTGACCTCGTGCAGTTCTCGACACTCGGTGGATTGCTTTTTGGCTATGACCAGGGAGTGATTAGTGGTGTCATTACCATGGAGTCCTTCGGGGCTCGGTTCCCTCACATCTTCACTGACAGTGGATTTAAAGGCTGGTTCGTGTCAACGCTCTTGCTGGGTGAGTAGCGGTTTATTTTATCTATTTATTTTCCTTTTTCTTTTTCTGTCTACTATATTATGTTATTTTGTTATTTTTATTCTTATTTTTTATTTTTATTTTTATTTTTATTTTTATTTTTATTTTTTTTTTTGTTTTTTGTTTTTTGTTTTTTTCTTTTTGGTTCAGTTTCATTTCATTCAGTTTCATTTTTTTTGTATAAAAGCTGACATTACCAGCCGCATGGTTTGGATCCCTTATCAATGGGCCAATTGCCGACAGGCTCGGGCGAAAAATGTCGATTAACCTGGCGGTCGTCATCTTCGTAGTAGGATCTGCGATCCAGTGCGCTGCAGTCAACGTCGGGATGCTCTTCGCTGGCAGAGCGGTAGCTGGCTTGGCTGTCGGCATGCTCACCATGGTCGTGCCGCTGTATATCTCTGAGGTATCCATTCCTGAGATCCGTGGTGGACTCGTGGTTGTTCAACAGCGTTAGTTTCGTTAACTTTTCCCAAGACCAGCGGGGAACCCTAAGCTGACTGCTCGTAGTCTCTGTCACCATCGGTATCCTGGTCAGTTACTGGATCGACTATGGCTCCAACTACATCGGCGGCGCTCGCTGCGCGCCGAAAGTCCCCTACGCTGGCAGTTCTTTTAATCCCTATACCGACGTCCCGGCAGATGGCTGTACAGGGCAGTCTGAGGCATCCTGGCGTCTGCCGCTCGCTGTACAGATCGCGCCTGCAATCATATTGGGTGCTGGAATGCTCTTCTTTCCCGACTCGCCTCGCTGGCTTTTGATGAGAGAGCGCGATGACGAGGCGCTCTCAGCGCTATCGAGACTGCGACGGCAGGCTCGCGATGCTCCTGTTCTGCGGAATGAGTACCTGGAGATTCGCGCGTCGATCATGCTTGAGAGCAGTTTCGAGCGCGAGAACTTTCCGAATCTTTCTGGTATCAGGCTTCATGCTACTCAGGTATGATCTACTGATGAGCATGGCAGGTGATGGTATAGTCCTGACCTATTTTCGCAGTATCTCTCCTTCCTCACAACCTGGGCGCGCTTCAGACGTTTAGCTATCGGCTGCTGCGTTATGTTCTTCCAGCAGTTCATGGGCTGCAATGGTATGTACTCATCCGGAATTTGCCTTGCTATCTAATTTTATCTAATTTATATCCTCACCTGGTCAGCCATAATCTACTATGCCCCAACCATCTTCGGCCAGCTCGGACTCGATGGCAACACGTCTTCGCTCCTTGCAACCGGGGTCTACGGGATCGTCAACTGCCTCAGCACTTTACCAGCCCTCTTCTTCATCGATAAGATCGGCCGCCGCGTGCTCCTAATGGCTGGCGCCACTGGCACTTGTATCTCCCTCGTTATTGCGGGAGCGATTGTCGGGGCGTATGGTGCCAGCCTTGTGGACCACAAGGCCGCTGGCTGGGCTGGGATTGCGTTTATTTATGTCTATGACGTGAACTTCTCTTACTCCTTTGGTAGGTCATCGAGACTTCTTTTGATGGCAGGTAGAACATTAAGAAAAAAACAACACTGACTACTACCGATAGCGCCCATCGGGTGGGTTCTCCCCTCTGAGATCTTCAACCTCTCTATCCGGTCAAAGGCCATATCCATCACGACCTCTGCGACGTGGATGTGCAACTTGTGAGTTTTTGCACTTTTTTGGAAAGAAAATTATCCCCTCTAGCTAGTCTCTGATACCTTTGTTTGCAGCATTATCGGGCTGGTCACACCAGACATGCTGGACTCGATCTCCTGGGGCACGTATATCTTCTTCGCGGCATTCTGCCTCCTCGCGCTCGCGTTCACTTTCTTTTTTATTCCCGAGACCCGTGGCAAGGTACGAGCATTCACTTGAGTCTATCCCTAGCTCTCATACACTTAGTTGACCGATCCATACAGACTCTTGAAGACATGGACCTCATCTTCGGCGACACTGCTGCGCATGAGGAGAAGACGCGCATCAAGCGCATCGAGGCGGAACTGCATGGGACAGGTCTTGATGAAGATGAGGCTCAGAAGCCTATGAAGCAGCACGCAGAGATTGTGGATGCTGTTTAATTGGCATTGCCAAATCAATTCATGTCAAATACTTGGTCTGGCAACTGCACTGCTTTTGGGCGTGGTACTCCTAGGGTTCATTCAGGATATAGTAGAGGGCGGCGCTAGAGGAGATGACTGAGATATAGGAATATCCTACCAAGGATAAATCCCGGGGGTTAGGTAAATTGAAGACAAGGCCCTCTATACGCCGATCAGCAAGATAGTGCTGCGTAACGCTGGAATAGTTCGTACTGCCTGTGTATGTGTATACATTGTCTATAGTTACGCAAGTATTGCAGATTTCTTACCCTCGGCTTCACCGCAGTGGCATGCCCTCTCAGTCACGGTTTCAAGTGTGTTTCTCTCCATCTTATCAGAAGTAACAGGTTCAAAAAGCACTGGGCACTCATCTTTCAGCTAGTTGTCTCCTTCACATCTCTTAATACGATATATCTCGGACCCGAGTCTCTGTGATCTGTATTTGGATTTCTGATGTGAAGTCACTAGACCAGTTCAACACCCACGAGCACACTAGACTACCCCAGATGGTAGAGAAATCACATAATGATTATTATATTCTAACAGGTTGCGGGGTTATCTCTAAATCAGCGATTACCAGCCAACAAGCTGCAGTAGTGGGCCGAAGTGGAAAGTTATTTAGAGTCAGTTAGATTACCTTAATAGGGGCTAGACTCCTGGAAGGTCTTTATTATTCTATGCAATAGCTAGAGCCATCACGGTATAACGTAAGTGCAATAGACTGTCTATTTCACGCTCAAGTACGCAGAAGCTATTTACCCGCCAAAGAGGGATCATGACAGGCAAGAGACACGACCCATGTAAACCCCCCTGGAATGGATACAGAAAGTGAGACCAGTAACCGGCAATAGATGATTTAGTCGGCCCAAAAAAGCTCCTATTGCGCTTCGTGGTCTGACTCTAACATTCAGGCTCTAATGTACCTGATCCGGTGGCGCCTCCTCATCGCTCACCCTCTCCTTCCCATTATGCAGCCTCGATGGCCGTACAGATCTCCGCATCCAGCGCAGTATCTTCTTATATCCTTTGGTCAAAGGGCTCCACAGGATCTTGCACATCCTGGCAAAGCCATAAATTAGAAGAGCAACGTACCGATCAGGCACGAGCTTGAGCAACGCCGCCCACGGAATGCAAACCACCGCAAATCCAAGACATATCCCCCACTGCCGCCCAGTCAGCCTGGTGACTCCAAACGCGGCTCCCCCGACAAAGATAATCAGTATCTGTCCCCCGACCATGAGGATATTGATGATGAAGAACCACATGTTGCGGTGTATGCCTTCAAAAATATTGAATCTGTTGTCGAGACGCCGGCAATTGAACTCATTGAAGATCTGCATCCACACAAATGTGTTGAAAATAATGGTATCCAGCTCGAGCATTTCCTGGTGAGAATCCCTGTCTAGGTCTAGGATGCTGTGGCCGCAGAAATACAGGACAAAGCAGAGGGCTAGTTTGTAGATGGACTGACCGAGGATCATCTTCCACATAGTGACGGTAAACAACGGCGCGTGACGGGGGGTTGGAGGCCGCTTGAGAATGTCGGCTGTGGGAGGATCGGTTGCACTGACTAGTCAGCATTTCACTCGCTGTCAGAATGGGCATGACATTGAACGGCATCGCATACAGGGCTAAAGCAGCAAAGGTGTCCATGATCAGATTCAGCCACAGCAGCTGCACCGCTCGAAACACACTCTCGTTTCGGCTGTTGTATATGGCCGTGACAACCGTTAGGAGAACGGCGGTGATATTGACAGTGATTTGGAACTGTCCGATCAGTATCTGGGCCAGCCTCACAAGGAAAGGGAAGAGCATACCTGGAGGAACTTGGCCACTGCATCGTTGACAGCCCGGCCCCAGGAAATGGCCGTGACGATAGACCGGAAGTTGTCATCGAGAAGGATGATCGAGCTGGCCTCTCTTGCCACGTCTGTTCCACTTAATCCCATTGAGAAACCGACATCAGCGGCCTTGAGAGCAGGTCCATCGTTCGTCCCGTCGCCAGTCACAGCGACAATCTCTCCAAGGCGCTTGAGATGCTTCACTAGCAGCTCTTTGTCGTTTGGCGACGACCGCGCCAGAACCTGCAGTCTCGGGACGACCTCGTCAAGCTGGTCTTTGTCTAGTTTCCTCAGCTCAGGCCCTTCCATCGCAATTCCGTTTTCAGTTTTGATGCCGCATGATTCGGCGATCGAAAGTGCAGTGTTGATGTTATCTCCTGCTCACTGTTACCATCTCGATCAGAGGAGGGATCTGATTCGATATACCTGTAACCATTTTGACCTGCACTCCTGCAGAATGACAATTCCCAATCGCCTCCACCACCTCTGGCCTCAGCGGGTCATGAATTCCGAATGCTCCAATCCATGTCATATCCTTCAATATCTCGCTGAAACTGGGGGTTCTCTTCATGCTCGGCGGCCACGTGGGAAAGTCCCGGTAGGCTATTCCTATTGTTCGAAGCGATGCTCGGGCATATGAATTGATCTTACCAGAGATCAAATGGCGATCACCGTCAGAGATCTGCGCTGGAAGCACATCATCCCCTGTTGGCCCTGGTTGCACTATTTGCACAGCTGCGTCAAGTAAGATCTCTGGCGCACCCTTGACAAGGCATCGGTATCCGGTCGGCAATTGGTACACGACAGCCATGGCCTTTCGAGACGAGTCAAAGGGGTAGACGTGCTTGACTTGATTGTCCGCCTGTATCCGGGACAAGTCCATGTCCAGGTGCTGGCTCGCAAGTTGCAGCAGCGCGATCTCGGTCTTATTACCTACAAACTCCCTTCCATTCGTATCTTTCTCTTCGAAAGCCGTTGTGTTCAAAGCCAGACTATGCACGAGTAACTTCTTCAACGCATCTGGAAACCGCTCCAGCATACCGGGCATGGTCATGGCCGGTGCCTCAGCAGGATCAGAAGGGAGCTTTCCGAATGATTCGCCCGCGCTGCAGAACCCGGCCACGACGGACATCTTGTTCTGGGTTAGGGTTCCTGTCTTGTCGGAGCAGATTACTGTCGCGTTACCCATCGTCTCACAGGCGCGCAGGAGTCGGACGAGGTTATTTTCTTTGAGCATCCGTGCCGTTGCGAATGCTAGTGCAAGGGTCACGGCGAGCGGGAGACCCTCTACATACTCAGTGTCAATGTTCATGGAAGAAAGAACGGGGACATACCTGGGATTGCGACTACGATGACAGTCACAGCAACGATCAGAATATCCATGAAGTGCTGGCCCTTGACCGCTGGTGTATCATTCTCATAGATCCCGGATAACTGCGCGATGAAACGGAAGAAGAGAACGAAGAATAGGAGCAAGGCCGAACTGATCAATACCATCAGCACAATGACCCACCAAATAGGTAGATGGCAGCATACCCCAGCCCAAACCATCCGATCCAGCCTGCCAGCCGCGCAAGCTTCACCTGCAATGGGGTCGGGTCCGTCTCAGTTGAGAGACTAACCATGATGCGTCCATACGTCGAGTGCGGTCCGACGCTCGTGACGAGATACGTCCCTAACCCTTCTAGTACTTTGCTTCCTGAGATGATAAACGGATCGATTTCCTTCCCTGCCGAGCCTGATCCGTCCCGAAGACGCTCCCAGGCCGTATACCCGCTCACCTTCTCAACTTGGTCAGATTCGCCAGTCGCTGTCGACTCGTCGCATTTAATGTCGTGGTTCACGATAATCACTCCGTCTGCCGGGGCAGCATCGCCCGGGTCGAGGTGCACGATATCGCCCACTGTCAGCTCGGTGATATGCACCTGCGTCGTCTTCCCATCGCGGATAGCCCTAACTAAGCGGTCGAGTTTCTACCGTGGTCTCTCATTAGACCATACCCTCTTGAATGAAAGCTACGAAAGACTGGAGCGGGAAGATATACGCACACGCTTGTTCAATTTGCCGAACTGCCTCTGCTTCTGCCAGTCGTTCCCTGCCGTTACAGCCACAACGATGGCAATCGCAACGCATACAGCAACGCCCTCAATCCAGTCAACCTGGGACTGGCCCGAGGCAGCTTCATAGATCCCCAGTGCGAGGGAAACGACCGCGGCGATAGTCAGCAGAATGATTATCTTATCGTTATATGCATCCCAGAGGAGCCGAATGAATTTCTTCTTCGGAGCAGAGGGCAAGGCGTTCGTGCCGAATACACGGGTTCGATCCGCGAACAGCGTGCTGCCCGGCTGAGACTGAGACTGCGATGGTGGGATTGTGGGATGAGAGCGTGAGGAGGTCGCCAGCCCTTTACTGGACCAAGCAGCCTGCCTGGCATTGTCAATGGAAACGATCTTCGACAGAACGGTCTCCGCTGTCGATAACCCATGCTCCAAATCAGTCTGCAAGCCATACTCTAGTCCCTGCAAACCGCCCAGGGCATAAAATGCGCCCAGCGATTTTGGGTTGAGCAGCTTGTTCAGCTGGCCGGGGGAGAAAGCAAATTTATTGTCGACCACGCGAAAATCCTTCTCGTACTGAGGATCTGGTGCGAGTACTTCTGCCCAGATTTCCGAAAGATCTTTCTCAACGGCTTCTGACATCGTTTCTGTGAATTCCATAAACTATTGATTATCATAAATGTGCGAAATTATATTTATACTGAGTACTGTGCCATCAGAACTCTCAGAACATTCATCATACGATGGGGTCACTCCATTTCAGCAGCAGACACTCATAAAGGACATTCAATCTGCCTTCTATGACAACCCATTGAGAACCCATCGTGGCTGTGTCCTCATCCAAAGCAAAATCACCTGATGACCCATGGATGGGGCGACAGCGGCAGGGAGCTTTGCCCGTCAATGACCGCATCCCCAGAGCCTGAAGACGGGTTTGAGTTGCCAAGACAGCAAATCAGCTACCAGTTATTGCTGTCAGGCTGTCATAGCCTGGTGTGAGCGTTTTCGTTCTGCGGGCGAGTGACGGAGTGGCGTTGGGTGTTTTTGGGTTGCCGTGCACTGCCTCTCTCGGCGTCCCAGGGTTCATTGGTCGGATACCGTTGTCATATAATCGGGCCCAGGCTGTTATTTGATGCATGAGACGGCTTTTTGATTTAATGTAAACTAGGTAAACTGTTAGATATGAATATGCTTGTGGAATTTAGTGCATAAGCACCGAGGGCCAAGGAGCCCCCAGGCCGGGAGACTGAGTTGTATTTATTATCGAAGATTGATTGATGTTGCAACCAAAGGCTCTCTAAAGCTGTAAAGAAAGTAGGGATGATCGTTAGAGCATAATATTATTAATGTGCTAACTAGGGGACTGACCTGATCGTCCTCCAATAAGCTCGTGATGGGCATCTTGCGGGAGCGGCGTTTAGGGCAGCTCTCACCAAGCTCCTCTGATAAGCAACACGATTTGTAGGCGCCCTCCATCTTGCATGTATACCATGGTCATACAAAACATATATCGTCGAGCTGAGTGTCCCCAGCTTAACGACCTGCCCTGCGACCCGCCTTAAGTTCGGGATAGAGCTGCTCGTCCTGGCTCTGGCGCTTATCCAGTCCTCTAACAGGCAACAATATCTTGCAGGGGGCGGTAGAAACCATGTGGCGACAATGTTCACCCTAAATACGGCAATATGAATAAGAGCAACTGCGATATTGAACAATATCCACTATGTATCTGGTAGTCCAATATGCTCCCTCCCACCAATGATTTATTCTAATAACAAGAGTCCTCTAATTTCGCCAGGGCTTACAAAGGAGCAGTATTAGGTAACTAATTCCGGCCTCGTGATATATGACCGTTGCTTAGACCTCAGTGAGAAGACTGGGCCGAGATAGGAAATGTAATTTTCAAGCCTACTAGAAGCTGCGACGAAGCTGAGTTGGCGAAATGCTGAAGACATGGCTCTGGGTCTCGAGAAACTCAGGAACGATATTTCTTACAAGCTCTCAAAGGCGGTTTAGTATGACTGCGTATAGTTCGTGTCGTTATGGGCGTCCACCCCTGCGTTGAAAAGACTGGCGTTACTTGTCCCTATGGTGTAAGAACAGCGACAGTTTAATCGATGTGGATATTATACTCGGCCAGACACGGGATCAGACTATATGCATGTTATGCGCTTAATCGCAGTGTCCGGGCCTGCTCTTGAGTTTCGTTAGCTGCACGCATGCAGGCCGAAAAAAAGACAACTCAAATACTTATAATTTTTTATGATGAGGATCTCTCAAGAGTGAGCTGAATACATATCATAAACTCCAAGGTCTACGGATCCATGACTGAACCTCCAGAACCGAATTATAACGTCTGCCCCCTAACCCTCTGATCCCCCAACGGCTCCCTAGCCCTAAGTCGTCCCCGGAAGGGTAGATTGAAGACACTCGCCATCGTCAAATGCACACTCTTGGGCACGACGCTGAAGACTAGACTTGTGAACATGGCGTTCCAACTACTGAACGACTCTCGCTTGCCCTTGCATAATGCCTTATACCCGACTTGTGCGACAGACTTGGGATCCTCGACCGCCCCCGACGCAGCCATCATGACTGTTTCCTGGGCGTGCGATCGCGTGACGAATTGCGTTTCCGCGGGGCCGGGAAGGAGTAGTGTGTTCACGATTCCGGGATAGGCACGGAGTTCCACAGAAAGGGCTTCAGAGAAGGCGCGGACAAAGTACTTGGTTGAGTGGTAGATGTTCTGGCCTGGACTGGAGATATACGCTGTACAACTAGTTAGTCTACCTCGAGCTTGTGCAGGGTCTAACGGAGTGATATAGTATGAGCGGAAGGAAACATACAGCCAACGCTCGAAATATGCATCATCCACCCAATGCCTCTCTTGATCATATCATTCCCAAACAAGTGCGCCAGCTGCACGAGCGAGATACAGTTCAGCGTCGTCATGCGCTCGACAAGCTCAACCGGTTGCTCGAATGGATCGCCCGCTGCACCCAGCGCTGCCCCATTAACGAGCACGTTCACAGTCAGCTGCTTCTCCTTTGTCACGATATCGTAAACCTTCTGCGCGGATCCCGCTTGATGCGCCTGTTATCAGGACCGTTCCGGTTGGGGCCTTGGAACGGGGAAAGATGAGTCGGAGGGGTAGGATAGTGGCCGCTATAGCGGCTGCGAGTTTGGCATCGAGGTAGGAGAATAAATAGGCCAGGCCAGATGCGGCGAGAATGTTAAAGGAGAGGAGGTCGACGTTGATATCATCGAGGACAAGGTACTTGGGTTTGAAAATTGAGGGGTTGGCATAATCGATTACGTGCGAGGGGTTTTCCGAGGGAGCTTTCGAGTTTCCTAATTTTGACATGTTGGAGTTACTGTCGGCAATATCTACCTAGGCAATATCTGTCTAGTAAACAGTCGTGGGTAGTTTCTTGGATCACATGAGAGTCGAGAAAGGAGGGTACACTGGATCTATTCAATCTACAGATCTCTGCAGTCCCATATGCGTCATCTTGATGTCAGCCCTAACACATCACCTTCTCACATCTCAGCCTATCAATCCATCGCTCAGTGAAGTAACCCGTGTATGGTGCTAGAAAGTGTCTGGTGCAAGATGACAATGATCTGTTCATTGACCGGCCCCGTCCTATACACGTATTCTAGTTCTGGTCTCACCATCCAGTGTATCAGGCAGGCTAAACCCGTATCTCACTGAGACAAAGGCTCAACCGTCAGATTATCCAACGTCCATTCAAATAGCAGCCTAATTGAGATGTCATTAAGACCACAAAAGGGTTTCGTACTAAATGCAGTTCATGATCTCTCTGATAATGGCTCCAGCTCCGTCTTGCCCGTAGTGCATGACCAAGTTACAGTGCGCACCACGCTTCTGTTAGATTAGCAACGAAAGAGGGCCCGCGAGGATGTAGCCCTGTACTAAATAGGCTCGGCGACCGATACAGGTTGCTCGATTTGTCGCCGGCCATCATCCTAGCATGTTAGTTTCAATCGAATTGCAGGGAGTGGGAGATGCAGAATGCGACGCCAAGCAGACCGGCTCCCAGTACATACAGCACACAGCTGCCGACAGATATAGAGTGCAAGGGCTGCGTTGGGATTGTAATGCGACGGAACATAGTGGTTTGACAATGTGCAGAGATCTATGATTGAGATTTGGGTATAGAACGCCCCCGTGCTAGGACTCCCATGATGTAGGTGAATTTTGAATTAAGGACTAGCCATGACATATCACGGTTGGGCCTGAGAGTAAAACCACGTGGTGCCACAAGTATACGTACACTATGGATTTGAACGTCCTGCTTTATTTCCTCTATATCGTTCACTGGACAGGAAAAGGCCTTGCGGAGGGCTTCACTGCCCTTGTGCCCATATTACGTGTCTTTCTTTAAAGAAGAGCTTTTTCAAACGCCACTCCTTGCATAATGCCTGTAATCCACTTACGATAGGGCACAAGGGGAACGTTGCCCGGCTTCCAAAGCTCCTGGCGAGTGCGCTAGTGAGCTGAGCAAGGTCGCCAACGAGTGGGTGTACCTTCTCCGTCTATGCAGACTCCACTACTCACAACGTCAGATATCTCTCCGACTGGTACAATACAACCAGCGTGCTCTTCAAATATTCGTTAGCCATTTCTGCAGTTCACGTACAACTGCATAAGGCACGGACCCCTTGTTTTACAGTGCGTTGCCGCCTTGAACCAATAAATTATTGACAGATAGCTGCCTGACGTAGCTATAAGTGACCCTGCACAGTTGAAATGAACCCGCTCCGTAGTGGGTGGAGTATTTGATAGAAAAGAGCCAGAGTACCTTAGTAGCTGAGGAGCTTCTGGAGTAGACTTGCCTGATACAAACCAGACGAGGTGGCGAGGCTAGAACTGCGCATCTAGTAGTGCAAGCTGCAGGAAGCGTGCTTACGGTGCCAATTATTCAACGGAATAAACTCGGACTTGACGGACTGGCAGCGAACTGCTAAGATTTGACAAGAACCAATGACTGTGGTTGGAACAATCCGGCACGGCCCGGACTGGCGTGACACGAGTAACCTGTCAAATTGGTATGACAGGTTTCTCACTGGCCTCGCTTCAGCCGGGGCGTCTTCATTCCATCGCCCCTGTCGCCCAGTGAAGCAGGATAACCATCGCACAGCGGAGATTGCACTGGCGTCATTGACGATATCTGAGTAGTTTGCGAACGAAGGTTAGGCAAGAATGAAGCAGGTCAAGCCCCAGAATACAAAGAGATTAAAACTAGACCCTAACTGGGTAACGAGATTATGCTGTCCGTGACGTATACGGCCCACGAGCGGGACGAGTGGGCGTCGTGCAAACTCCCCGACGCAACGGCATTATTTCGGCGGGGCCACTATATGTCAATACTTGATTCTAGGCTTTCAGCCGGCATTACTGCCCACTCATCTGGATTTCAGACGTTGAAGCAAGCAAGCTTCGTCGATCACCGTTACGCAGGCGGGGCACCCGGTGCCCAGGACTGACCAAGACGGCTGGTTGCACCTATAGAGTTGATCATTGCGATTTTCAGATTGCCTAAACAGAGCTGAATATTTGCCGGGTGTCGCCGAGTGGGCATGTACAGCGCAGTCAGCTCGATGGCTTCATGATGAGGAAAAGTAGACAGCCATAGTTGACGATAAGGAGGTATAAAGAATCCTCCTTTCCTTGCCGGAAAATGTGTCGCTCCGTCATCAGGATTCATGATAGTCCAGCTCTCTGTCTTCATTGCACACTTCAAGCATTAAATCAACGTACTGTGTGACGACCATGGCCACCTTCGACAGCCGCTTCGACTTCATCGTCATCGGTGGCGGAACAGCAGGAAACACTGCCGCCGGCCGTCTGGCATCGAATCCATCGGTCCGTATACTCGTCATCGAAGCCGGCGCTCCGAACCCTTACAGCATCCCTGAGATCACAACGCCGTCCTCTGCTATGGATCTGAGGGGTAGTATTTACGACTGGGCGTACAAGACCACGCTCGTGAAACGCGACGACTACGAGCGCATCGAGAAGCCCAACACCCGGGGAAAGGTGCTCGGCGGCAGCTCCTCGCTAAACTACTTCACCTGGCTCCCCGGCTGCAAGCCTACCTTCGACATGTGGAGGGAGTACGGCGGTGCCGACTGGACATGGGAGAAGCTGCTGCCGTACCTGAGGAAAAGTGCCACGTATCATGACGACCTTGGTATCTACCCTGCCGAGTTGCAGAAGATCGGACCCGGCGATGGGCCAATCCATATCTCGCATGCGGAGTTGCTGGACGGGATGCAGTCATTTCGTGATGCGATCACGACCGCTTGGAAGAATATGGAAGAGACGGTCGAAGAGAATGTGTATGATGGGGAGATGCTGGGCCTGACGCACTGCGTTGATTCTATCTACCAAGGCCAGCGTTCGGGCAGCTGGCTGTTTGTTAGGGACAAACCAAATGTCATAATCTTGTCGGGTGCGTACTCGAAAAGGCTGGTTATTGACGATAAGACCTGCAAGGGAGTAACGGCCATCTTGTCCTCTGGCGAGGAACAGACCTTCTATGCCAGCCGTGAGGTTGTTCTCTCGCAGGGGGTTTTTGAGACACCCAAGCTGCTCATGCTCAGCGGAATCGGACCAGCAGAGCAGCTGGTCAAGCACGGCATTTCCCCCATCCTCGACTCTCCTCACGTCGGCCAGAACCTGATCGACCACCCTGGGGTTCCCTTTGTCCTCCAGGTAAAAGAAGGATACGGGATGGACGACTACCTGCTGCGCAAGGGGTCCGAGCAGAACAAAGCTGCGCAGTCAATTTACGAAACCTCACGTACAGGCCCGGTCTCATCTGGACTCCTCGAGTTAGTCGGGTTTCCTCGCGTCGACAAATACCTCGAGAGAGACGAGCACTACCGCAGAGCCAAAGAACAGTTTGGCGGGAAGGACCCCTTCAGCCCTGATGGACAGCCGCACTTTGAGCTCGATTTCGTCTGTATGTTCGGTAGCGCGTTCCAATGGCACTACCCTGTCCCAAAGAAGGGTAACTATCTCACCGTCGTGGTCGACCTCGTCCGTCCGATATCCGATCCCGGCGAAGTGACCCTTATCGACTCGGACCCCCTCACCCAGCCTGCCATCAATCTGAACTTCTTCTCCAGTGACCTTGACATCATCGCCATGCGCGAGGGGATCCGCTTCTCATACGACCTGCTGACCAAGGTTGACGGGTTCAGAGAGCTAGTTATTGCCGAGTACCCGTGGGAGATGCCACTTGATAACGATGCCGAGATGAAGCGCGCAGTGCTGGACCGGTGCCAGACAGCCTTCCACCCTGTTGGGACGGCCAGACTCTCAAAGGATGTCAAACAGGGCGTTGTTGATCCTGAGCTGAGGGTTCATGGAATCAAGGGGTTGCGGGTTGCGGATGCGAGTGTTATCCCCGTTATTCCAGACTGTCGGATCCAGAACAGTGTTTATATGGTTGGGGAGAAATGTGCTGATTTGATCAAGGAGAGTCATCGGGATTTGTATTAGGCTGATACGTCGGACTCGACGGTTTGTGGGAAACGATGGAAGAGCTGACGATGAACGAGAATGGGCGTGTGTCTTCTAAGCTGATTAGAATTAGCAACGTTATTGGGCTCTGACAGCGAGAACTAGTCACTTGCTTATTCTCATAGCTAGCTGACGGCGATAGAAAGGTTATAGAACCTTTCTATGGAGCGCATTACATGATTTTAGTGTACACTGTCTGCTAAGAACGGGAATTAAGCTTGGCTGTTACGTCGTCAAGCTGCAGACAGCGATCAGTGCGTCCACTGCAAGAAAACCGGCTCCAGATCAGACGGGTGGGAATAGGCTGGGTATGAGTAGACAGGCGGGTATCTGAACGAAGGAAACGTATGAGCAAGGTTACTGAGTGCCCGCAGGGCATCTAGGTTTCGAGGGAGAAATTCTGTCTTTTATTCATTGTCTCATCTAGCTGTCTTATCCCATAATCATGACTGGGCTAAAACAATAGCATGTACGTCGTGGAGAATATAGAGCTAAATTCATGCAATTAATGCACTGTAGCTTGTCGCATCTATGCCATAAAAGTACTGATTCACTCCTCACTGAACCCCATTCTCCCGCTGGATCTGCATCTCCAAGATCCGATCCAACGGGGGTGGAACATCAAGCCTATCCATAAAGATCTCGACCATGCGTACGCCCTTACCCTTTATCATACGCTCATCAGTCAAGGCCTTGTCCAAATCACCCCACGTCCGGACCTCCCACGTATGCGCCGCGTACTCTCCCTCAGTAGGGGCGCCGAAGAACTCGAGGCCCTTGAGGTAGCGCCAGGGTGTGATGTTGTTATAGCCTTGGTTACGACCGTGGATAGCACGCTCAATGGTGTATCCATCGTTGTTGATAAGGAAGATAATGACGTTGAGCTTCCGGTGGATGATCGTTGCTAACTCTTGTGCTGTAAGCTGGAAGCTGCCGTCGCCGATGAATAGGATGGACCGGGCCTCGAGGAAATCGTGGTACTCGGATCGAGCGATGAGGTCGTGCTGTGCTAGACTCGCGCCGAGCGTTGCGGGGAGCATGTAGCCAATAGACAGCCAAGTGACTGCTTTGAACAGGCGAGTTTTCGGTGGTAGTCGGAACTCGTTTGCGCCATATGATGCCGTTCCGGTTTCGGCGAGGATGATGTCGCCTTCTTGGAAGAAAGAAGACATTCGGTGCCAGAAGCCGCCGGCCTGGGTGACGGGGTCAGAGGCTTGGACATCGGGCGGCGCAACAGAGGTAGGATGATCGAGATTGCATGTATGTCTATTGAGTTTCTCTACTTCGAGGTGCCCGATGAGCTGCGGCAGAAAGTGGTTTGCCGGCAGATCACGGATGACCTCGCTGCCGATCTGGACTGATGTCGGATGGAAGAAGATCGTCTTGTGCTGTTGCGGGATTGTTTGATAGAGATAAGAGTTGGTGTTGGAAAAATGGGGCCCGAAACACAGGACCAGGTCGCTGGACTCGATAAAGTCCTTGTACTTGGGGGTGAAGACGCCGTAGACATTCGGCAGAGTCTCATCGACCAGGCTCTTTCCAAAGCCGGACGTGAACGTTGGCCACTCTGTCGATTTCACAATATGCTCCACTTCATCCATGATCTTCGCCGACCGCACCTCGCCGTCCACAAAAATCACCGGTTTCTTGGCGCTGTACATGCGATCTAGGATAGCCTTGAGCGCCTTGTCTTCGAGTTGCGGCTGGCGACACGGCAACGGTACGCAGATTTTATGTTCAAGGGCCATCTTCGGGACACGGAGAGAGACCATATCGAGAGGAATCGCGATCCGAACCGGCCGGCTGTGCAGGAGGCATTGCTGCAGAACGCGGTCGATCTCGGCCGGGGCGGAGCGATGGTCTGTCAAGATCGCCTGGGCAACTGTGATATGTTCCTGCATCCGATCAAACCGCTTGTACTCGCCATCGTTGAAAGTGTGATGGATCAGGGCTCGCGACTCTTGAGACTGGCGGACCGGGGTGCCGACCACATGGACAACAGGGGCTCGTTCGGCGTAGGCTCCGGCGATCGCATTGACGGCGGAAAGCTCACCGACTCCGAAGGTAGTCACGAGGGCGCCGATTCCTAAAAAAGACCTCACATCAGAATGCGACCGTGAAAAAGAACAGGGGAGAGGAATACCCTTGACTCTGGAGTACGCGTCCGCCGCGTACCCCGCATTGAGCTCGTTGCAGCTCCCTATCCAGTGTAAACGTGAGGGAGCGACATAATCAAGAAGCTGCAGGTTGTAGTCGCCGGGGAGTCCGAAGATGGAGTCGACACCGAGCTGGTGGAGGCGTTTGAAGAGGTATTCGGCGAGGGTGGTCGTTGTGGTCTCCATGTCGGTGTGTTGTAGAAATTAAGATGGGAAGAGTCAGATGACGTTACTTATATACTCTTATCGCGGGTGCCTTTCCCCGCTATCGCTGTATCGCCGATAATAGCCGACTCCAGAAGCGTGGAACACTAATCGCAACTTAACATCTCCAAAGCAGGGTGAAACATGATTCAAAAGAGTAACATTCCGCTCGACAGTAGTCGGTGAGCTACTGAATTCAGAGAGCTCAATATCAGGAGGAAAAACGACAAAAGGGCCCTCGAAAGCGGGCTGCTGGTAGGAAAAGAAATCCACCCTGGCGAATGCTGCCCGGGAGAAGTCCACTGCTGCTACACCATAGATGACAGCGGCTCTCGTTCATTCTTAAGCTGTCGCATCCCAATGTCGCACGGGTGTTAGGATCTGGCTAGGCCAACTGGGTTCTTGGAGATTCATTTGGCCGATCTCCTTGGGAGCGAAGAAACAAGGAAAGTACTTTAAAATACACTATACTTGGATATATAGAATAAGAAGTTATATGATTAAATGGGAAAAAAAAGGAAAAAAAAAAGAAATGTGAGGGTCCTGAGATAGCCCTTCTAGCCAAAACAAATAGTAATTACTGCTTAATACTATAAATTGTATTTTGTACAAGGCGAGGGTCAGAAAATGAATAAGTTAAGGAAACGCGTCCCACCTCAAAACACGCATATCCTGCTCTCTAGTCTCTTCGTCAGAGAACAAGACCCGGAATGATCGATCTTGGACAACAATGATCCCTATAAGAGATCTTGAGGCTCGACTACCGAGGCATCCAGCCTCGTTGGCTGCTCGTGCGGGGTACGTCCCCCGCAGCGGCGACTCTAACAGAGGGCTAAGCGTTATGGCCCGTTACTCCTTCAGGCAGGTATACTCGATGGTTTTGCGTTCTATGTGGGTAACGATAACAGGCCGGTACAGAGCTAAGCCCAATGGGCGTGAAAGTATAGTACTAGCGGACACACCATTAGATTTTTATTTTACAAGGGATCAGGGACGGGTTATGAAGGGCGTTTTTTCAGGTGGGACTTGATGTACCTTCAGCTGAAATCAATCGTCTAGGTACAAGGGGGCGCTGTTCAGGGAGCTTTTGGCGAAGGTCTACTATGGCTCGCCTTTGGATTCTCGATAGGCCGTTCGGAGACGCTTTTGGCGGGTCAAAGAGCTAGTATCAGTCTGGATCGACAGAAGAAGTTGGGATGAATGCCAGTCTCTCGCTTCACAATATTCTGAAACTCTCTACCTACCACCTATCTAGGCATGATCGATGTGCTGCCTTTTCTACTTGGAGGCCCTGTAGTACGTCGATGACGCGCATGCCTGTCGCATTACAGACCTTCGTACACCCCACATAAACTGCTCTCATGACATAAGTCCTACTGTATGAGAGTACTATAACTAAAATCACTTTGCCACTGTAGTTTTCTCTTGCGTTAAATACACTTCAAGTGAGTCCTGTCACGCGCCTGCATAAATCCCATTGACAGGCAACAGAAAACCGACATGCGCGCTGCCCATATAGGCCGTTATTCAGAAACAAACTATCATAATATACCTCATACCCAAACCAAATGAGTTCATAACAGCCGCACGATGTGAAAGGCATCTATTCAAGCTTGCTGGCAAGATTGTCTACAATCCTGCCGGCGACTTCAACCTGTTAGTCCGGAACACAAAAAAAGACTGAAAGGGGCGAACAGACTATTTCTCGGCATCTCCCCATCATTGTCGACATCGATCTTCTCGAACTCTCTCTTGGCATCCTGGGGCGAGAGGCCGTGCTGCTTGCAGATACGGACGACCTCCTCTTTGGAGACCATGTCGGTGGAGTTGGTTCCCTAGCCGGTTGAAAGGGTGTGAGTGAGGTTGATATTTCATTTCGAGGCTCACGCAGTTGTAGTACGAACCAGCGACTGCAAAAGACGAGCTTTTTTGTCCTGTTGGTAGAGCGAGATGTTAGAATGGTTCTATCTAAGGTTTGTGATGGGGTATTATTAAACAGGGTATGGCATGGGCACTGATGGGCTCACCATGATGATCATTCAACGTCGGAGACTGAGGACTGGCTCAAATGGAATTCTGGAGATAGGGCTGTCGATGGATTTCAGCGGGTTTGACATTCAACTACAGGACAATCGCGGGCGTACGAATGCTTTTCCTAGCTGGGTCCGCTACCGATATTTATCAGCTGTCGATGATGGTCTGGGCCAGATACGACATCACCATGATGCTTTCTGGGTCGAATTTTGGTGGTGATTAGAACTTACCATGACTCTTGGTGAACTCTATATGGCTCTCCAATCGGCGCCTTCCACATAAACCCAGTCTGAGTTTCAGAAGAACGGCTATACTGCGTGGCTTGCATCTGGATCCTCCTTTCCATCTGCTCTTGATAATAAAGTTAGGCTCTTATAGAATCTGCAAACTCAGTAGTCTGATGTTTGGTACGCTGAATGTCCTTGTGATCATAATATCCAACCACCAATGCGGACAAGCAATCAGCTCCTGCAACAGTATCTATCCGCGAACGCTGATAGCAAGGTAACGGTAAGTAGCTCTGATAGGCAAACGGTTGGCGCACCGGCAGAATTCCCATGAATCCGTCATTCTTGTTGACTAATCATCTCGCGCGATGAGTAATGACGGTGATGATAATCTGCTCCTTTATCCAGGAGCAGTTGCGCAATTTCTTGATGGCCTCTATATGCAGCAGCCTGGAGAGCATTAACATAAAAGCCGACCTGGGCATTAGTATCTGCTCCCTTGTCCAAGAGCAGTTGCACAAACTTTTGATGGCCTCTATACGCTGCAGCCTGAAGAGCATTGCCATATTTGCCTCCATGGGCATTGATATCTGCTCCCTTATCCAGGAGCAGTTGCATAACCCGTTAATAGCCTTTATATGCAGCAGTCTGGAGAGCATTGCCATATTTGCCTCCATGGCATTGATATCTGCTCCCTTATCCAGGAGCAGTTGCATAACCTCTTGATAGCCCTCAGATACAGCAGCCTGGAGAGTATTGCCATAATAGCCGCCTTGCGCGTTGATATCTGCTCCCATTTCTATGATATCTCGCGCGGGGACTACCAGCCCAACTAGACAGGTATAGTAGAGCTTAGGACCTCGTGGAGAGCCTGGACCATCATCCCAATACATATCAGCCTTGTACAAACGAGCCCATCGTTGGAACGTCACTTCGTTTTCTAGGAATCTGACTATCATCCGCGATATATCTTCGGAAGCCTGAGCCAACGCAGCATGTTCTGTGAGTCTCGCTGCATGTCTTGCCATTGGAAAATCCCGCCTGATTTCACTCTCTGCTTTTGTTCTCGAGGCAGCTAATAGATTCAATTTGTTGGCAGCCCTGCGATCAATCAGGCATTGCTCATCTCAGAGCCAGGAATTAAGGATTATCTATAGCAGGCAGAACTGTACTCAAATCGGGAAAGAAGGAAGGAAGAAAAATGAGGGACAGGGGGATAATGTGGTTGCTCTGGCGAGCCTTCGC
This sequence comes from Aspergillus foveolatus, assembly GCF_047715535.1. Taxonomy (NCBI): domain Eukaryota; kingdom Fungi; phylum Ascomycota; class Eurotiomycetes; order Eurotiales; family Aspergillaceae; genus Aspergillus; species Aspergillus foveolatus. The sequence continues at coordinate 174,905 of NW_027396103.1, read as the reverse complement.
AGTTGAAGATTGAAAGAGTAATTCGACAAAGGACCACCCCGCTTAATGAGGACCACGGCGATTGTATCGTAGTGGGCGATCCCTGCCCGAATGTGAAGATGGTCAAGTGCAGATATGTCAAACTGGCTACTGGTGCGTCGAGTCGTTGCATGAAGCGCGCTGTGCTGTGGTCAGACAGCCGCCAGCCTCGTGCCCAGCCTCAATTTAGCGTCCAGGCAGTGGGGTCTCGAAAAAAGGGAAGAGTATGGAATGGTAAAGTTGGTCTTGAACTTGAGTGTACGTCCGATGAATTAGAGTAATAATATTATCTGTAGCTGCTGGTAGATATTATTTACTGCTGTCAATCTGGCTGGCCACTTTCCATCGTGGGCAGAAGCTCGGCGGACAGTCCGACAAGACTGGCCATGAACACCGGTGAAAGCTCGGTCACTGTGAGAGCTCTATGGTGATGACTAGTTTGGGAATAAAAACATGTAATACAGAGTCCAAAATGGACATTTATGAAAGTGATGTTCTTCTAACAACAGTTTGTATAACTGTTTAAATAAGCGGTCAGAGGCCTCATTATATGCGGACGCGGACCGGGCTACCTAAGGGTCGAGGAAAGCGTCGTATCCCATCTCCTCCATTGCCAGTGTGTTCATTCATCAATAGTGTATGTAGCAATCAGACGAACCGTTATACTGCAGCTTGTAATAGTTTTGGATGTATCTTTCCAAGAAAGAACAAGCCTTAAGGATTTTTCAGGAATTTGGGCAGGCTTTCTTGATATAAGCTTCTGTCAGCTTGGAGATACGACGCCTCTTTGGCTTAGCGTTAAATTTCTTGATAGCTTTTAAGTTAGCACAAGTGTGAAAAAAAAAAAAAAAACCAAACATTAATAATTGATCTGGTGTGGTAGCAGATAGAGTAAATGAACTCCTGTATTACAGTGAAATATAGCTGTTGGACGTGCTCTGTCATACTTGTGAAATTGGCAGCTCTTCTTATGCGCTAGTATAGGCCTAACTGCTGACCAAAAGGTGTAAGACAACTGATTTTCTCAATCAGTTATATCTAGTACCCTATATAGCGGCGAAGGCCATGCCTGAGCCTTGTCCTGGGGTTCATCCCTAACACCCAGAGCGTCAGTAATGCGGTTCCGGTTGGGCGACTAGCGGCTTATTGGTAAAGGTGGTGACGAGAGGCTTCTGCGCTTATTTTCACATGACTTTAAGCATTCCTGATTTATAGGGCTTACTACTTGCTTTAGGCATGGGATATGGTGTTGATTATGAGCTGGAAATGAGAGCTAGCTACCTAGGTTCTACAGTCACCGGCGATTGTCGAGCACACATCATGCTGAAATAGGTAAACAGGGTGACCGCTCGCTATACAACGAAACTTTTCCAGGACTTTGGGTTGCCAGTTCACTACGGGCAGCTTTTATAATAGACAGTCCACATTGATTGTGGCAAATGTTGTCATTCTGCGCACTCCACTCCTGTAAGCTAGGCAACAGAATATTGCCCCTAATAATCAGAGCCTGGATAAGTTAACCCTCCTGAAGTGTTTATTAGGAGATCGTCTCTTCACCTTCGTATCTCGTACCTGCTCGGGTTCGTACCGGCTCGGGTTGCTCGGATGCTTGAAAAGGGTAAACATACGAGTACGAGCCGTCGGGCTCAACAGAGCCACTTCAGTGCGCATGAAATACTAAACAACCAGATTTTATTGGCAGACTTTGATGTATCACTAGTTCAAATTAGAGGAGTGCCTAGATGATCTGCGTTATGGCCGTCATCATAGCCGGGGGTTGTTGCTGGGCCTGCCCGGCAGCAAAGGCATAAATACCCACAATTTCCATGGAAGAATGTCCAAAACTCTCACATTTGTCTCTAAAAATTCTCGGTTTATATCGCTATGAAGGTTGCAATTCCATTGATGACCGTCCTCGGCCTATCTGCGGCCAACCCTCACTACGGGGCGGGTGATATCTCCCACTGGACGGGCCCCAGTGCAGGCGATTGTACGCAAAGCAGCCCCCTAGCCCCCAAGATCCCATTTATATCGATTACATAAACTAATAAAGTATATCACAGATCGAGGTCCCTGCCCTATGATGAACACACTTGCCAACCATAATTTTCTGCCGCATGATGGGCGCAATATCACGCGAGATAAACTTATCCGTGCCCTAGGAGAAGCCCTGAACTTCCATCCAAGCCTGGCCTCGCTCATGTTCGACATGGCCATTGTTGTGAACCCTGAACCTAATGCGACCTGGTTTACTCTGTACGTTTTATAGACCATGCTGGTGTATTATAACCCTAATTGAAATCGCTCAGCGACCAGCTAAACCAGCACAACGTTCTTGAGCACGACGCTAGCCTCAGGTACCTGCCCCTAGTACCCTTCTATTACCATCGTATCGTGTCATGCTAATAGAGATTTCGAAAAGCCGCACAGACGCCTTCTTCGGTAACAACCACATCTTCAACGCCAGCATCTTTGCGGAAACGACGCACTACTGGACGAACACTACCCTGACTCCGCTCATGCTCGCCAACAGCAAGCTCGCACGGCAGATCACCTCGCGCGCATTCAACCCGACGTACACCTTCACGAACAGCACAGAACAGTTCAGCCTAGGCGAGGTTGCGGCGCCGATTGTCGCGTTTGGTGACCTGAATGACGGGACGGTGGAGAAAGAGCTGGTGGAGTACTTCTTCCGACATGAGCGGTTTCCGACGCACTTGGGCTGGAAGACACGCGATCAGGTAGTGCAGCTTGCAGATATCACGAAGCTGTCCGGGATGATTGGGGGCATGACGAACTTGATCACCAGTAACGGTGATGTTGGAGCTGCGAGTCCCGCCAGAGTGAAGAGAACTGATCTGCACGCTGGTTTCAGAGGGTAAGCGAGTTCGGTTGCTTAATGCCTAGACTGCTTGAGGGCAAAAGCGGGGGTAATTACTTGTTTTACATCGCTTTAAGCTGGATATCGTAATAGCTGAGATCGAGCGAAGTGGCATCTGGCTATTCTAGTACAAAAGACACAGTTGCTAGCTACTCTAAATCTCACTCACTTCCTGTTCTACCAGATCATCCTGTTCATATACACAAGAAGCCTCGCTTGACCGGCAGCCTTGAAGCAAGTCCCAGTGACCGCACCACGATGTCTACCTAGCCATTCGTTGATTTCTCTTGTCTATCTTCCCTTCAATACTCAGTCACAAGATGGGTGGCCGAATACAGGAAGTGAAATCTACCACAAGGACGTGTGCATTTATTGTAGTAGATGGAGCACAGTGTACCATTAGACCGACAAAGCCTCCACCGCCGCTTCTGCCACTCTGCGCCAGTGCTGCACCCGATCCTGGGCCTGTCCCCGGGGACAAACTCCCATAATTGCACGGATATGGTTGATGGCCGTCTGCGTGGATTCATGGCGAGTGCTCAGCGTTGGCTCTTTAAGATCTGTCCTGCTCCAGCTCGCGGCAGGCCCTACTAAAGAGCTCCTCTATGCGCACTTGCTTGGCCTTATCCTCGGAGTCCGTTTCAACTAGCCCTACCTACTCTCCATTGCCCGATCCTTGATACTCAGGTCCTCCGCGTACGCATCGACATAATACGCTTTGAACCTTCTCGTTGGCACCTTGGCAGCAAACATGATATCGAGCTCTTCAAACGTTCTGCCTTTCGTCTCTGTAAGCCTAAAGAGACCCCAGATGAACGTGGCAAGTCCAGTGCCGAACCAGAAGAAGCCCGTCTTGCCTCGCCAGCTCCACGCGGTCGGATTCATAAAGTACGGCTCAATGACATTCGCAGCCACAATAGCGATATAGTACGTGTTCCGTGCCAGCACGATGGTCTTAGAACGAAGCCTCGTCGAGGATACCTCCGGCGCAATGGACCAGCCCAGCGGTCCGACGCTCAGAGAGTAGGTAAACAGCCAGATGATGCACAACGATGACTGCGCCCACTTAACACCGGCCACCTCCCGCACTAAATCCATTATCCCAATAATGAAGAGGTAGACGCACATCATCGCCATCCCACTGAGGTACATTGAGCGCCGCCCGAAAGCCTTCATCAAGAACCAAGACAAGACGGTCCCGATGAAGGCGACTGCCGTCCCACCCAGCGCAAGCTTGTAGGAATCATCTGCGCTCATCCCCGCCTGTTCAAAGAAATAAGTTCCCGAATACGCAAACTGCGAGCCCGAGAGAACCTGCCCGGAAAAGGTGACGCAGGCGATTTCTGTCCGCCGCAGATTTGATCCTCTGAGACAATCTAGGTATGAACTGCCCGCCTCGATCTCGGACTCGATGTTGTCGGTGTGAATCATCATGGCGACAACCTGGCGCGCATTGTGTTTCTCGCTTTTCGCCATTAATCTCTGAACTGTCTTTTCTGCCGCTGCATATTGGCCGTGCCGGACCTGCCACCAGGGCGACTCGGGCATGATGATTGCAATCACGCATAACGGCGCCGGCCAGATCCATTGCACGGCATAGGGGATGCGGTAGGACCATTCGTCCGGTCGATTAAGGAGGTTTTGCAGGACGCCCATTGAGATAAACTGTCCGATTGCAAAGCACATGTTTGTGTAGGCAGTCAGGTACGGGCGGAGGGCCATGGGTAGGAGTTCTGAGGAGTAGGCAGGCCCAATAGTTGCAAACATGCCCCAAGGTATACCTACAGTATCATCGTTAGCACAATCGAGTTTGGAGCATGGAAGGAGGAAATGGAGCATACCACAGAGAACCTGGCCAGCGACCTGCGCCCCAACCGACTTTCCAAAGAAAGTCACAAATATAAACCCACACATAGATAGTAAGCCGCCTATAAAAACCTTCTTGAACCCATAATGCTTAACAAGATACCCGTTCAAAAACGCCCCGATAATGCAGCCCGCGTTTCCCCCAGCACCCAAGGCAGACTGCCACTCTCCAGGAACCTCATAGCCGTGCGCGTATTCCTTTCCAAACTGATACTTAAACTCAGGGTACGCATAGAAATTGCCGATCAGATTAGTGTCGTAGCCTTCCATGATTATGGACATGGATATTGTGAGTGACCAGATTACGGCCCAGGGGTACGCGCGCAGGGCTTGCCGGATTGTCATGAGGTGCTCGGCGGCGTTTGCAGCCTGCGCTTCCTTGGTGCTTGTGTGCCATTGCTCGCCTTCATTTTTCTCGAGTTCACTGTGGTGGTCAGCCTCGGCGTGGACTGTCTCAGGTGATTCATCTATCTTCTCCATGGTTGCTGGAATTGTGCCTTATTGTACCTCGAGGTTCTTGGGTAAAGGTAAGAAGAGGGGAAAATAGCATACACAGGGACATTGAGGCAAATAAGTAGCAAAAGATCCCTGCATTATGAGGTATTAATATTCGTCTGGTGTCATACCAAGATCGAGATTTAGCCGTAAAAGATCCGATGACAATACCCCTCTTTTCCCATTCTTTGTTCTTCCTCGAATTCCCAATCATATGTTGAACCCTTCATTCCCCACGGGGTAAATACCATAAATTCTGCCGGTCAATGGAGACAATTGAATGATTGGCGCTTCTCAACCCCTTGAATCATGCCGGTCCCTTGGCGTCGTGCCAATAACATGCAACGGCAACCGCGATATCCGGGGTCGTTTCAGATCCTGTGAGTGGCTGCTTGCCGATCGGAGGATGCTACTTCGGCATATGTATCATCGTTACCTACGCCTGAGGAAAGATCATGTGCGGCAAGGTGTGTTGCACAGCTGAGCTAGGTTGCCTTGCTAGGGCTTTGGGCAGTTTTCCAGCACGAGGGTGCATACAGTGCCCCGTTTTTGTCTAACAAGTGGGCAAAATTTCTTACGGCTCTGGGAGCTTAGATACCTAGTCAGTCCTCTATTTGGCTAGCAAGCGGTGCTGTTGTACAGCCGAACAATAGCCAGTCTGCTCAACGCTTTATAGTCCTGTATGGTAACCCATAGCAGTTCCTTGCCTGAACTCACCTTCCTAAGTCTGGGCCTGGTCAGTAGATTAGCCAATTCGTACCAAAACAGCTGACAACTTGCGTTAGAGGACACCATCTGACTGTATGCATGGCTCCACTCAACTGTTTAGGCGAGAAGGATAGGGAGTTCCCTGCCCGTCCCCAGATCTAGCTTTACCTCCTGCATTGGATGCTTACGCCTTCGTGTGACTTGCGGCCCTAAAATCCCAACAACACCTTGTTGCCGAGCTTGTATGGTGTCAAATAGCGCCCAAGCAGCCGAGCATATATGCCGTCCCGGGTAGTCCGACATTTCTCATGCTATTTCTGATTGGCTGTCATGGGATAACCTCACTTAGGGCCCCCTTCTACACATCTGCCCACGGCGAGTGGCTCGTTTGAACGAACTACAACATGTCACCCGAGTGCGGCTATAGCATGGCTAATGGTGCAGCTGGCTCCGGTAGTAGTACTTGAGATGGACTTATTATTAGTAATGCTAGGAGAAATCAGATGAAGTCCCATAAATATCAGGTGAGAAAAGCTTACTTTAAATGAATAATTGAGAAGTCAATGGCGATAATCTAAGCAGTCCCCTTTGGAAGTTGACCAGCGTATTTATTTGTTAGCATCAACAGCATGAGAACTCTCCGCAAATTCAAGTCAGGGCTTGACCCTATCCACATCCTCCTCCTTGAGGATACCCGAGTCGACACAATCATACAGCCAGCGGAAGACGAAAAATTGGCTCTCACGAGCTTGTGTCTCCTCGAATATTTGCACGAACTTACGAAGCTGCCAATCATAAAGGTGGGAAACAAGCATTTTTTTGCGCAGTTGCTCGCAGGCGAGATGTTCTGCTCCGCCAGGGCTGAATGTTTCACTAAAATGCTTGATTGTTCCGTCTACTGTTCGGATCGTCGAGAACCAGTGGCAGACTAGGCCGTTGTTCTTGTGTAGGGCGACGATGTACTCTTTAAGTTCTAGGGAGGGGTGATCGTCAACTACACCAATCCAGATTTGGTAGTCATTGTAAGAAGGAATAGACATTGTTGCGGTTGTCGTGTATGTAGGCACTTTTGATACTGTGTCTGAGATGTTGGTAGATAGCTTGGTAGACTCTGATGTGGTTGATGGGCCTGCGTTGATCAAATATGCTGCCATTACTGCGCGAGAGATCATCTTATATATATTCTACCTACTTGTTTTTAGTAGATTAGATAAGCACCATTGTCGATATCAGCCACAAAGGGCACCTGAAAGGGTCTTTGAAGGTGTGCTCCCCGTCTGGGTTTGTAGTAAGTGGCCATTCAAGTATTCGAGAATGGTTCCTTCGGCTTTGATGAAACCGATCTGTCCAAATGATGCTTTTCGGAATAGGATTTGTCTTTCAACCTTGTTCATTGCCTTGGTGTCCAGTTTAGTGATTCGCTCTATGGAAAACTGGCAAAGTCAGTGGTCTCAAGACAGTTTGCTCACTCTTTTCTACCTCTCCTACAAGTCACTCTTCGCAAGGTCCTGAGACATCGATGCTGACTGCCTGATTAGATGTGAAACCTGGTACCTGGAAGGGTTTAGCCGAAGTTTTGATAATGGCGCTTACAAACTGTTGTCCTACATTGCCCTTAAATCTCGAGCACACTACTGAATTTAGTATCCCATCCGTCAAACCGAGATTATATCCTACAGAGAGCTAAATTGCGAACGCGATTATGTTTCACCTAACATGAAACAGTTGGAAAGGCCTATATTCTAGACTAGGAAACGGTTAACTTGAATAACCGAGCGCAAAGCGTAGATGGCAACCCAACCCTGAGAGAACCCTCTGCGACATCCCACACAACATCGGTTGCAAACGCCTTTGGAAAAAGCAGCGCAGCCCTAAGATCCCGCCCCCTCAACTCAGGTACTGGCAGCACCACCGTGTCTGAGCCCCCTCTTCTCCAAATAGCCATATAGAACTTCTCACCCCCGTCCACCGCCATCCCTAGTGCAATCCACCCGTCGCGCCAGTCAGGCAAACCAAGGGGCCAGAACGCCGTCGCAGTCGGCAAATCCCCTCTGATACTCCTATAGATACCCATGCCCTCGTTAACAAGACTGACCTGTTTCTCACTCAGCAGATCCAGCCTCCCACTAAGATGAACGCGTCCTAGCAGCGCATTCACAATACTCGCAGCATTCGTCTCGTCATCCCATTCAGCCTGCGGATATACCCAGACAGCGCCCTGCTCTGGCGTAACGGCCGTTGGTAGCGCTGCAGAAATAGCCGCGTATCTTACAGGATCCTGCTGATCACTGCTACTCTGGACGGAATGCGTAGACAGCATGGCGTAGTCCATCCTTTGTCCGCCAGACGAACAATTCTCAACCACCAGGCCAGGGTATTTATTCAAGAGTTCATTTACCCATGTCAAGTACGCACGGTTATGCTCGAGTTGCGCTGATCCGGGACTGGAAGTATTGATATCCGTCCCCTGAGTGACATCGATATTGTAGTCGAACTTGAAGTATCCAACGCCGAACTCGGTTACCAACCGTTCTATAATCCCGTGCATTCGTGACCGGACGGTTGGGTGCCGGTAATCAAGCTGATACCGGCCCTTTTCGACTATGCGCTGCCCATCGCGTTGGAAGAAGGCTTCGTCAGGCAGTTGCGCTGCAACCTTACTCCGGACGCCAATCACTTCGGGTTCAATCCAGAGCCCCGGGATGAGCCCTTTCTTCCTTAGCTGCACTAGGAGAGTCGAGAAGCCGTGGGGAAAGCGTTTCTTTGATGGCTCCCACTCGCCGACATCATCCCACCACCCTGCCTCGTCGGCATACCAACCGCAGTCGATGACGAAGTACTCAGCGCCGGTTTTGGTGACGGGGTCGACAAGTGCAAGGATCTTCTCTTCGGTCGGGTCACCCATAAGGCAGTTCATGTAGTCGTTGAAGATAATAGGCAGGCGCAAGTTATCATCATGTTTGCGCCTGATAATCCGTCGATATCGTGTCAAAGCCGAAAAGGCCTTCTCATAATCATCGTAAACATGAACCAGCGCCACAGGGACCGTTGTAAATTCCTCACCCGGCTGGAGGATCATTCTCCAGTCATGATCTGTCTCGACCGGCCCGCCAGCAGCCAAATAGACGCTATCCCTCCAGTCACCAATCTCCCATCGCCAGGAACCGTTATTCTCCACCTGCCACAGCCACGTCTCGCCATTATCGCGGCGCTTCAGGAGACCCATCGGTAAGTGGCCTTCCGTTGAGAACGTCCCCCTGTTTGAGACCGCATAGTGCGCAAGCGAGGCAAAGTGATTCTCCGGTCGGCCGTAAACACCGTAGTCGTCTAATCCCAGGCCGGGAAGATCATGATCAACCCATCGGGCTTCGCGGAACCAGGAGTTTGTTGGGACCGACAGGGTATATTCGTCCCACCATTCTGCGGAGCCGGTGGTCAGCCCGCCGAGCACGAGGGATGTTACTTGAGTAACGATCAGTTCCTGGTCACTGTCGTTGCGGATTGTTGTCGTTGCTCGGAGCGTAGGCGTCGAGCCATAGATAGTAAAATGCACGATCACTGTAAAAGTAAACTCGGGGTCTGACAGCGTTATATCGGCGGTTTTGCTTCCTTCGCTGTCTCTAATTACGGAGGATTTGTAGCGCAGCCGTGGTCCTATATAGCTCCCGATCAGGCTCTTGGAGGACTTGTGCTTCTGTGTTCCTTCGCCGGCAAGTCGAACTTCGACTAGCGGAGCGTGATGCGATTCAAAGTATCTTGAAGCTGGTCTTCTGGGCGTACATCTTACCGGAATTATTTGCTCGAGGTATGCTGCGCCCTCATCGTCAATGTATATAGTGACGGCGAGCGCATCGCTCTTGATCGTGATGGTTTGCGCGGCCATACTGCTAACGGCCGGGTTGTATAGTACATGAAGTGCTGATTCACACAAAAAAAAAGTTGGGCCATTGCTGAGTGATATGCCTTCAATGCCCGTACCCCTCTTGACTGCGTTACCCCGCTGGAAAAAAGCAAATACCGGGCCTTGGGGATTGGACAATCTTGGCCCTGACAGGAATAGATTAAATACGCGCTCCTGCAATGGCACGTATTACAGAAGAGTTCGACGGCTTAAGATCCTGGGTTGAGGCCAACATTAGCCGGGCACCTACGGTTCCTGGCGGATTGCGTATACACGTTCAGCTCAATTGGTTCGTAGCACATATTGCTCTGGGTCCTGATTAAGGATTGGTGTGTCGTCTGAAGTGGTTGGAGGGCCATAGCTCTCCAGCCTGGAACTGCCACGCCCTCCGGATGGTTTGAACATTATCCCACTATTAGCAAGGATTGGAAGCGCTTTTAGCTCTCTGAAATTGGGTTCCTTTATTTAGAAATTGGATGAAAATGCTATTACCACGCGGAGTGCGCATTTCCTACCTGAAAAATCAGGACACTACAGGAAGGGGCCTTTTGATATTTGCTGTTTCAGAGGCATTATTTGCTACTTCGGGCTGATAGTATATACATGCGATCCTTGAATTCAAAACGTGTAAGTTTCCACGACGGTGCTTAAAAGGAGTGTCCTCGGTCGCAGGATAGGGATACGAATAATATCATAGAACGAGTAAGCTGGTTGTCGAATAGAGAAAGGCTGGACTCGCTTGAGCTGGACACGGCCCCACGGAGGAAATTGTTGCTTTGAGCCGGGCAGGAAGGAATCGTGGACGTGTATAGGTTGAGTGGTATGCAGTATCTGTATAGTTATAAAACGGCGTTAGATGCTCAGGAGCTTGTTGGCGCTCTGGTCAAGGGGCAAAGAAGAGGAACTCCTGTAATGGATTGATCGATAGACACCCAGCAATTCAAAGCGTTCAAGGTCACGAAAATCAATCGTTCTGCTCCTGCTACCGGGTCAGTTTTATCTGGACATAGTTTCTTGGACAGGTCGCAATAAGCTGCGGCTTGTCATGGCTTGAGAAGCAGCCTTGGCGAAAGGTTTGTATATTGTCTTGCCATAACTGTTTGAGCCTGTATATAGATTATTAAGTATAGATAAATTTGTATATAAATCATAACTGCCTCTTTAACCCAGTCTGCTCCATCGCCGCTCTGACAGTTGCAAGCCTCTGCGCTGCGGCGCGCTGATACTGCAACTGCTCCATACACCGCACACCCAGCTCTATGCTATCCCATACAGCGGCCTGATTGTTGCTCCACGCGCCGTACGCGATGAGCGAGATGCACGCGGCTTCTAGGAAGAAAGAATGCATGGGGAGATCCTATAGAGATACTTGTTAGAGCCATCTTCTTGTTGAGTAGAGGTATGAAGAAACGGCGTACCTTGGCGTCAGAACACCCCTGCCTCAGTTCTGAAATTGTCGAGATGATGTTTTTGGCCGAGGCCAGGATGCACTCAGTTGCTGAGGCCATCTTTGCGTTGTCATTGGCCGTCTTGAAGGGACCCCCCAGCCTTGCCGTGATTGTGAGGGCTCCTGTGTTTACGCCCATGCCCCCTGAAGATTGCGAAGCTGGAGAAGCCGCTCTGCTAAGTGCTGAGCTCTGTTGCCCCATATAGAGAAGGAAAGGTTTCATATTTGTGAGAACGGCGTATTCGTATACTTTCATCTCCGTCAGTCACCGTCCACCATCGACACTGCAAGGACACTTACGATTAGTATTAAGGCGCATCGTGTCCTCTAAATTCCACGGGCGATGTGGCTCGGTTTGTGCCGTGCGCAGGAGCGGCTCATACTCTTCCCAGTATGCCTTTAGTCGAGCTTGTGTTGTCCAGATGGAATGCCATAGCTCGTCAAAACTGGTCGCAGGGTTGTTCTGCGCGCGCAGGGATGGGCTTAGGATTGCGAAAAGGCCTGTGAAGAATTTCGCGTCGGTCGACTCGTTCTCATGGGAAACCTGGATGCCAGGGCCGAGGATTGGAGGTCGGCCGAGGGCGATACAAATAAACCTGAAAACAAACTGTCAGAGGATCGCAGCAAACTTGACAAAAGCTTCTTGGTGAAGGGATGGACACGAACTGCTCAACTCCAACCAGGATGTGAATCAGTTTTTCGACCTCGGGCCCCCGCGGCTCGAGATGAAAGCCTGCCGCATAGATCTTGCTCGCTGTTGGCCCTAGAAGCGCATATGCTTTGTCGAAGTTGCCAATCTCCCTGTAATACTGAATGTATACGGCAACATTAGCTTAGACCCTGATAGGAAGCTAGGGCTACTTATCATGAGAATATTTAATTGGAGGTCTAGCGTATCTGAGAGATGTGCTCCGGCGGAGATAAAAAGATCACTTTCCTGCACCAGCATATCCGACAGCTCTTCTTGCGCTGTCGCCAATGATCCCATTGCGAGTTGATACAGCAGAATAGGGTATAATGTCGGGGGAGGCGCATTATGGCTGAACGCCGCACAAGCAGACGCAAAGAGTGCCCCCAACTGGGCCGGCGATTGCATTGGTAGGATAGACCACGCGGTACCGACGTACCGATTCAAGAAGAACTGGAGGATCTGGTTTGGGATGGTCGTGAGGCATAGCGGGGGGGTCAGAGATAGACCGAGCATGGGAGGGATGGTGTACGGCTGATGGGCGAGCGAATTCAGTTTCAACCTGTTAATGCACAGGTCCGTATGCACGAGGCTGGTGCTACTGACCTCGACTGAAATCGCATAATTGTCTTTCTTTGCAGCTAGGAGGTGCAGGAGCGCGATCGTCGATGTCGGCCCGTATACGGCCGACCGTCCTGTCGCGCGGTCGGTGATGCGAACGGGCCGCAGCGCCGTCTGGATGATCTCAACATCATCTTCCTGCGCTTTTTTCTGTAGTATCTTCTGCCGTCGCTGTCGCGCCACGGTCCGTACTGTGCACGGGAGTGACAAACGGGCGCATCGCTCGCACGGGGACTTCCCGTTGCATTTGATCTTCTGCTGTCGACAGCCCTCGCATGCCTTGATGATGTGTCTTCTGGGCTGCGACAGCGTAAGATCTCCCGACGATTGGCTGCTCATAGTGTGCTTGAGGTTGGAGAAAATGATGGTATTTCCGAGGTGGAGTTGCGTAAGGCGACGAGTCGCAAAATGGGGGGTACGTAATCCTGGGGTGCTAGTGTTTTAGCTTATGTTGATTACGGCCCTGGCCTAGTCTAGATCCCTGCAGATTGGGTATATTAAGACCCGCCTTCGTTAGTAAACTGTTTAAACTTTTAGGAGCAACTAAAAAGGGCGAAATTTCAAAATCAGGGATACGTGCCTGCAATTTCAAGCTCAAACCACGTGATCACAATGACTTCAAAATGATCATGACAGCCAGTACACTAGTCAGAACTTAGCTCTTAAGGAGGGTTAGCCCTTTCTGGCTGAGGAGTTCAATAGATCATTTGGACAGTGATTACGGGTGGTCTTTACTCTGTCTGCATATATTAGCGTTTCGCGTGTTGAGCTGGAAAGCAGGAGCTCTATGGTTGTTTCCCCTGCCGAGATATATATAACGGATACTGTGCAATGGCATGAAAATGGGTAATCTCCATCAGAAGATTTGTCACCGATCTGCTGAAATATATAACACTCCAATCTAAAAGCATCGCGCTGGAGTGGAACTAGAAATAAAAGCCAAAAATCACTTATCGACCGTTTAGAACCATGGTTGATACTACAGAGGTGCTTGTACTGTGTATATCTTAAACAAGGTAGTTCTATTATCACTCAGAAAACTCCACCTTCTACAACTAGAGCCAAAACCATGCCTGTCGAAATATGGCGCTTTCTCACTACAGACCTGTCTATTTCACTAGAAATGAGAACTTAACCCCGAGGCCCGTTTGACTACAAATAAAATTGACCGTTATAGGTAACGGCTTTGAGTCGAAGTGAGTTCCTCTGGTCACAGTAAGAACATCATCCCATCCCTTATAGCGGACAGGCTAACCGAAAGTAGTTGCATGGAACAGTTACTCCCGACTAAACCGGATGAACTCCCGTTGATACGAATCAATTAGATGGGATTTGCTCCGTAATGTTCATCGTATCGTCTCAGAGTGAGAACAGGGCTTGCTAACGGGCGGATGGTGCTAGTATACCATGAGTATGAAAGTTGACTGCCAAGGAGAGTTACGAGGGCTGGAGAGCACCACCGCATATCTTGCAGTATGAAGGCCATAAAATATGAACTCCATATGATATTTTAAGTAGGGCAGCATCCGTTGTTGCAAAAAATGCTGACGAGGCAGATCCACGGAGGGATTGCGCCCTGCAATAAATGTCATGCCGCATGATAAAATATAGCCTGGATAAAGAAGATTCAAATTTTCGCCAGATAATCACTCCTCAAGTCAGTAGATAGGGATCGCACGCCTCTTGCTAGCGGCAAACTTTCTTTAAAAGAGTGAGTTGGGTCTTCAGCGGTAGTTTGCAGAGCCAGAGCCAGATCACGCTCGCTGATAGGCCTTCTATCAGGCAGAGTGATCCAATGAAATTAAGGTTATCTCACTCGGCCGATTGTCTATTCTAGATGTCTAGGCATGCCAAAATGAGGCATTCGCTGCCTGTCGACAGGCAAGCAATGACCAGGTTTGTGGTTGCAAATTCTCCTACTTGATCCCGGCTAGAACAATCATTGCGAGGTAAGAAAATCGAAGACTATTCTGTAAAACCACAGGCAGTAGCTCCTTATCCTACCCTGCTACTTACATACCACTTTCTCCTACACAAGAAACGCCAGCATCAGGCTGCAACAAAACGCCGGCTGGGTAGCTACCCTTCTAAGCCGACATCATGCCCGACTCACCCTGATTGATCAACAGGACGACGAAATGTCGGTGTCCGGCTGCTGAAGCTAGAGAACAAGTGCCGAGCAGCCCATAGCGTCTGAATGGGTGCAGATCCCTGGGTCTGATCCCGTCTCCACAGCCCTACCCCGCGGATTCATGCTTAAAATCAACCATAGCGGTTCCTCGCTGAGGAGCCAAAGAGATGAGCTTTTGTCCTGCGCCGGTCAATCCTGGCAAACTCTCAAGCAAGAAAAGTATATCACGGATCCGCGATTGGTGTATACACTGCCTCTATCGTGAGGGGCTGTTGATAAAGCTCTGCAGTTGACTATTCTGGTCCAGAGGCGATTCGCCCCTCGCTGCAAGTTCATGACCACATAGCGGAGCCCTGATCTTTCCCCGCTCTCGCATTCGTCGATTCCCACTTCCCCGGCTATCACCATCTGGACCTCTCCACCCATCTCCCCAGGCCTCGGTAAATGCCCAATTTTTGGCAATCTTTGGCCAGGTTGAGATGGCGGCCAGATACCTCGGGGTCTTCCCCCGCAGTATTGTCCCCTCCACGGTAAAATTGGCTCCACTGCCACGTTGGCTGGGATGTAACCATGACCATGAATCAGGGGCTAGAGCATGTTTGGTGAGGAGAAGAGAAGCGCGACAAGACGCGCCAGGGGCGTATTTAAGCAGTGCACCTCGCTTCTTATTTGTGCTTCACCTCACCTCGCTCGCCTTGTCCTAAGACTACCCTGTTCCCCGCGCATTCCATATTCTCTAAGTACACCCGCCACCATGAGCGATATCACAGACAAACCGTCTGACGAGACGATCAACCTGAACCGCATGAAAACCGCGGAGAGTGTCTTCCTCCCGATCTCCCGCGAAACCTTCGAGAAGCTGTACCTGACCCCCAAACACCCCTCCGTGCAGACGGACCTGAGGAAGAAGTTCGGGAATCCGACCCCGATCTGCCTCATGGGGTTCCTGATCGCGTCTACACCCCATGCTTGTATGCTGATGGGGTGGCGCGGAGCCGGCGGGAATGGTAGCGCCCTTGTCCCCACGTATATCTTCTTCGGCGGCATTGTCCAGATTCTGGGTGGCATTGGCGAGTGGATTATTGGAAATACGTTTAGTTGCGCGATCTTCTTTACATATGGTGCGGCACCGCAGTTGATCTACCTACCACTCGCGCCAGGCTAACGTTGGTTCTAGGGACGTTCTGGCTTGTTCAGGGAGGCGGGCTCATGCCATTCTTCGCTTCAGGGATGAACTACTCGCCTACCGGTAATTCTTTTGAGGGACAGCAGACAGGGGAATACGCGGCAACAATCGGTACTTATCTTTACTCAATTCATGAACAGACATAGAAAATGGCTAATATGATTTTGTCGGCAGCTTTTTACTACCTCTTTTTGGGCCTCCTAACGTTCATATATCTGATCTGCTCAATACGGACGAACGTCTGCCTCTTCTCCGCGCTATTCCTCCTTGTCATCACATTCTCCCTCGTCGCCGGTGCATTCTTTCAGATTGCGAATGGAGCCCACGAGCTTGCTGAGAAATTGCTGGTGGTAAGTCTATCTTTGATAGATATCAAAGCCCGCGCAAGAACGGACAGGCGACAGCTAACGTGGGTTTAGGCCGGTGGCGCCTTCAATTTCGCACTCTGCGTTCCTGTCTGGCACATTTTCTTGACGCAGATCCTAGAAGCGGTTGATTTCCCCATCTCCGTTCCCGTTGGGGACTTGAGCAGTATCGTTCCTGGCAGAAGCCAGAAGGTGAAGAGGGCGGAGGATTAGGGCTCCAACTTGATGCTAGAATGGGAAATGAGCACGCCCGGGTAGTGGCGGAGGTGTTTGGTGTGGAACGGGCGCATCATCACTTCCGAACAATAGACAATAGATTCTTATATAGACCAAGACTATCTCTTGCGGTCTTATTTACACCGCATCATTTACATAGAGCAACGATATCTTCCGGAATAAAGGGGCTGAGAATCTCAATCAGCCTTTGTATGGGAATCCACTCTAGCACTCCATGAACTGTCTCTATGGTCCGCCCGCTATACAACACCCTCGCATAGAACTCATCTGTCTCTGTCGCCCTATACAATCATTAGTGGCTGACCCTAGTGTGGAAAGAAGCTGAAAAAGAAAAAAGGATGCATACCAAATCTCAAACGCAATGTTCGACCCCATTCCCGGCCACCTCAGCGCCTTGATACCCAACGCCCCAAGGAGCGGCGCAACATCTCCGTCATGCGCAAATGTATGAGAATACACAACTTCCGAGCTCCCACTTTGCACCAGTTCAAAGTTCCTCACTAGCTCCGCGATAAAGAGACCCTCAACAGTCTGAATGTACTCGGTAACATTCGGATTCTTCCGCCACCAGTAGTTGTACATCCAGTCTCCCGCGCGGAAGACCTTTTCTGCTTGTTGCCTTGACACGCATTGAGACTGGTCTTGAAGACGACAAGGCAGGTCATAGCCGTTACACAGCCGACCCTGAAAATTATCCGCAAAGTGGTCCCAGGTGTCCAGCCAGGCGGATTCATCCTGTGCATCAAACATATCCGCAAGCTTACTCCGCAAACCGCTAGTAACCGTAAGATGCTCCTTCCACTCGACTGTTGACTGGATCGCGTTTAGAAGTGTATCGCGTTTAGCACATGGGAACCCGCGGTTAATTGTGTCGACGCTCTCAGCCTGCTGATGGAGCGGCAATGGCCCCTTGCGGCTCGGCCATAGACCACGAAGGACGCCGCCCGCTGACCCCTGCGTGAGCGGTGAGGTGCTGGAGCGTAGCCACACGCGTCTGTCGTCATGGGTAAGATTGGAGGGCACAAGACCGAGTTTTTTGCTGTATACCTCGTGCAGATCTCGTCCGTGCTGGTACCCGTCGAGATACCCGCCGATCGTGAGTTGTGGGTACTGGCAGGAGCCGTTGACATAATCTGTCAAGAAAGGATTGGTGGGATCTGTATATGCCTGTCCATAAACCTGCAATGGTGCTGGAGCGCCAGATGAAGGGGCTGCGAAGAGGTGTGGGTGAATCGCGTCGCAGTTGTATTTTTGGTTCTGCATGTGCGTGTCAGAACAAACATCCTATGCGAAGGGGAAATTTAGAAGCAAACCTCTCCTCCCGGTAAAATATTATAAGGCGTCCGCCTCTGGTGTCTTTGAATATACTCCAGATACACCAACTTCGCGCCCACGGAACCGTTTGCAACAGGGGAAGGCAGGGAATAGGTGTCTACGTGCGGATGAGGCATAGTACAGTAATTGTAGACGCTGTCTCCAGTGGCACTAGCCTGGTCTGGAGGAGCATGAAAGACTCCGCCATATGTGCCGAGCGAAGCATTGGTGATATAGGTCGTGTGGTTCAGGGGAGGGTAGAAACTGTCCACGGCATTGCCGGCAAGAGAGACCCTCGAGAAGAGCAGGGAGAAGAAAAAAGTTAGCATGTCGAGGATGCCCTCATAAACTGTTCTCATGTCTTGGGGAGATGGGGAATGGGAGACTTTAAATTGAAAGACTTGGACATGACAGCTTAAGGAGGTTGGCAGCAGGGATCGTCGGTGGGTTCTGATTGGTTGAGAGGGACCACGTGGGTGGTGTTGTTTTCGAGCGTGGAGAAGATATCCAATGTATATTAGATTTTAATTTAAGTCCGGCCTGTAAGCCTAGGCATGCTCTCTCGTTGGGTCACAGACTCCATATCATAAGCGTTCTGTGCACCATCTGGTTTACACCGAAAAGGCCAACCACTCCACTGGCCCATAGCAGCCTTATAGGCACACATTAGACTGCGGCATATCCGCGGATATCAGATAGCAAATGCTATCCATATCGTATTCATGCGGATACCAGATACCTGAGCTGCTATTTTTATCCACATCCAAGTCCACGCGGATACGATATGGATATCTTGTTACTATCCGCACTAGCATAATTCTCGCTAGATTAACCCAATCTAGCCTGACATATGACGTATAATATGCTGATTAATATCAGTAATATACGCATGTTCTGGCTTTGACAAGCTTGCCAGCACTACACGGCTTCTGTATGATACTACTCCCCGGGATGGATCAAATATATATCACTACCAGACCTTGTTGCATAAACATGCCACCGTTATTGGTAGTAGCCTGACTCTGTAGCCTGTCTGTTGTATCTATTCCATTATCTATCTCTGAATATATTCCTGAGTCTGTATTGTGCCAGCAGCAGATTAGAAGTCTTCTAAATACAGCTTGATATATTGTTGGCATCAAGAATCTCATGTTTAGATTGTGACTCAATACACTCCTTGAACAATATATTACATACAAATCGTGCATAAATTGTGCAGTAACAGATATAGTCATGTTTGGTTTGTTTGTCTATCCACAAAATATCCAAATCCGCATTGCGGATACCTTCTACTATCCATATCGTATCGCTGCGGATATTTGGATATGCAAATTTGGATATATCGCGGATGTTGCCGCAGTCTAGGCACACTATCTGCAGGGCATATTCATGCCCATTATTTATCGAGTAGCCAACTATCAGCGGAGAAAATGGTATCTATGTAGCAAATAAGCGGGGCGAATGGACTAGTACAATGGCGAGCATGGAGCTACTACTGTTTAGTATCAGATTGTTCTTCCTCTCCCCTGCTCTCCCGCCTCCTGACCTGTTAGGTGCAGGCTTAGAATATAATCAGAGCAAAGTAATGACGTAGACAAAATAGGACGGTTAGAGAGCTAGGCTTTCAAGCACGTACATATACGAAAGGAGAGGTGCTCAGAGATCGATATCAAAATTGATTGGACCTCTAAAATATTTGTCAGCCAGGTAGTCAGGGCCCTTAGAACCACGTGGCCGAGCAGGTACTGAGACGGGTGTCAGCAGGATAGATTAGTGTCGGAGGTACTATGATGGTTCTTGTAGAGGGCTTCAGACACCCGTATACTTCAGATCTTGCTAGACAGTAGTGACTTGTGTGCTTGTTAACTTCTACCCCTCTTTCATTTCCTCCATAGGTGCTCTTACATGATATTCTGACGGAAATGCTCATTTTGACAACTATGGAGGTTATTCGTGGACAGAAATGGAACAAAGCCTGGTAGAAATGTGATCTCACTCTAACAAACAACCATCAATTGACAAAAGAGGGACAAAACCACCTGCAAACTTGATTAATTTGCAACATGGAAAGGTTATTGGTTTAACAGCAATAAAGACAAAGAAATATGAAGAATAACAGTTCCGCTAGAACCGTCAACGCTTTTTCAGGGAGGGAATTACCAGCATCGACGAAAATATGGACAGCTTTTTAGAGATAGAATTACCATCAAATCATGAAGCGAGCTGAAAGGAGTGGCAAGTATCTGTTGGAGGCAGTGTGGCAGATGCCGCGCCGCCGCATTGCGGCCAGGGACCAGGAACAGGGAAGATGGAGAATGTATATAATTACATCTGCAACCAGGTAGGAACGTCGCATAATAGGTTTCAAAGAAGTCAAGTACACGGGTACCTATAATGGGAAAAGCGATTGTGGTTAACACAAGCCTTCGCCCTTTTCTATTCAAGAAGCCCAGATGGTATTGAGTAAAGGTAGAGAGATTAGGAAAGGCTTTTGTGCATGGGCAGCAGGTTTACAGAAAAGCCTCTGATATCGAAAGCTATATTGACCTGTTTCTTCGGAAGAGCCTAAAGACGCAGCCCTGATGTCCTTACACTGACAGACGATTTTCTAAAATCTCATTCGATGGAAATACTGATTTTAATTTGGCTAGTGAGTGCGATAGAAGGTATTTAGGTAAATAAAAAGATTTGTATCAAACCTGTAGGTATCTGTAGCCATGATCTTGGTCAAGCATCCATGCGCAACTGTTTCTTGCCCTAGTTATCCATGATACAGAGTGTTGAGCAGTTCTTGTCCAGCTTTGTTTACATTCAGCCTTGTAACACTGACACTACTTACAGTAATACTAAATAAAGATTGTGCCACATGATGTGATAGGCAGGACTGGCATAGTAGATGAGCTATGCATTTAGGCATTGTCCACAAGAAAGCTATCCCTCGATAAACTTGATTGGTGATAACCATTGGTGCTTAAGCTGTGAAACCACGATAGAATATCCCAAACACCAAGATAACTACTATATAGGAAAGACTTTCCGCAGACCATCCTTTACAATGATAATAGGAATTCGAATGTTGAGGATGATAATTTAATCTAAAATAAGAAGCGTCGGACAGCATGGAAGACGTTATTTCAACCAGAGGAATGTCAAGAGGCCTGACATATGACCAAGAACCACGGTGTTACCACTGGTAACCACACATGTTGCGCGATACTCTGGTGGAAGCCATATCAGACGCTTCCCATTACGGGTTACCCATTCCTCACGGACAAGTACTCGATTCCCGTCTGGGTCACTGGACGAGCCGGAATGCTGGGGGTTCAAGGAGAATGAGCCGCGGTCAGTTTTGAGACAGTCATCAGCTGAAAAAAGTAAGGAGGTCACTACTACGCCAAGTTGATGTTTATCTATTAGAACACCCGTGGCCGGGTCCCAGAGCCGGATGGTCCCATCAACTGAGGCGGACGCGACTGTTTGCCCATTTGGTGAGAAGGCTACTGCGCGAATCCAACCCGTGTGACCCTGCAGGCTGCAGTGCTCAACTCCGGTGGCCAGATCCCAAAGTCGGACAGTGTGATCATACGAGGCGGACGCCAATGTCTGGCCATTTGTTGAGAAAGCCATCGCGCGGACCCAACCAGTGTGGCCCTTCAGGGTGCGGCGTTCCACCCCCGTGGCCGGATCCCAAAGCCGGACGGTGCCATCAACTGAGGCAGACGCGACTGTTTGCCCATCTGGTGAGAAGGCTACCGCGCGGATCCAACCCGTGTGGCCCTGCAGAGTGCAGCGCCCAACTCCCGTGACCGGATCCCAAAGGCGGACGGTGCCATCAACTGAGGCGGACGCGACTGTCTGCCCATCTGGTGAGAAGGCCACCGCACTGACCCACCCAGTGTGGCCCTTCAGGGTGCGATGTTCCACCCCCATGGCCAGGTCCCAGAGCCGGACGGTGTGGTCATCTGAGGCGGACGCGATTGTCTGCCCGTCTGGTGAGAATGTCACCGCACCGACCCTAGCCGCATGGCCCTGTAAGATGCGGCGTTCAGCTCCCGTGGCCAGATCCCAGAGCCGGATGGTGGGATCGTCTGCGGCCGACACGACTGTGTGCCCATCTGGCGACAAAACCACCACTCTGACCCACCCAGTGTGGCCCGTCAGGGTGCGATGTTCCACCCCCATGGCCAGGTCCCAGAGCCGGACGGTGCGGTCATCTGAGGCGGACGCGACTGTCTGCCCGTCTGGTGAGAATGCCACCGCGCCGACCCTAGCCGCATGGCCCTGCAGGATGCAGCGTTCAGCTCCCGTGGTCAGATCACAGAGCCGGACGGTGTAATCATTTGAGGCTGATGCGAACGTCTGGCCATCTGGTGAGAAACCCACCGCACTGACCCAATCTGTGTGACCCTTCAGGGGGCGGTGTTCCAACCCCATTGCCGGATCCCAGAGCCGGACGGTACCATCAGCTGAGGCGAACGCGACAGTCTGCGCATCTGGTGAGAAGGCCACTGCGCGGACCCTTCTTGTATAGCCATGCAGGGTGCAGCTTTCAGTTCCCATGGTCAGATCCCAGAATCGGATGGTGGAGTCGTCTGAAGCGGACACGACCGTCTGGCCATCTGGTGAGAAGGCCACCGCGCTGACCCAATTCGTATGGCCCTGCAGAGTGCAGCGCTCAACTCCCGTGGCCAGATCCCAAAGCCGGACAGTGTGATCATACGAGGCGGACGCGACTGTCTGTCCATCTGGTGAGAAGGCCACCGCACTGACGCAACTCGTGTGGCCCTGCAGTGTGCGGCATTCAGCCCTTGTAGCCAGATTCCAAAGACGAACAGTACAGTCATCTGAGGCAGAGGCGAGCGTCTGCCCATCTGATGAAAAAGCCACTGCCCTGACCCAATTCGTGTGGCCTTTCAGGGTGCGGCGTTCCACCCCTGTCGCCGAATCCCAGACCCGGACGGTGCGGTCATCTGAGGCGGACGCGACTGTCTGCCCATCTGGTGAAAATACCACAGCGTTGACCCTATCCATATGGCCCTCCAGGCGTTGCATGCACGGATCCCACGAGGTTTGCATGGCAGATGCACCATTTATGAAATCTAACCGTTCACCCCAAAAAAGATTCTTGCCTTCACTAGCTTGAGGGCAGAAGGCAAGTGCAGCACCATATGCTTGTAAAGGTGCCTGTTCTATTATAGAGGCACAGCTAGTCGCAAACCTCTCGAACTCTTTGAGCACGTGCTTATGCTGCTTACAACCAGCGGATTGATTGGGAGCCGGCAAATTCGCCGCCCTCCGTCTGCTAAATATTGTCCAAATACCACCCCTAGATGTTAAACTAGGGCTGGGTGGGACGGCACCTTGCTTCTATACTAGGTTAGGTAGACTTATTGAATATTGTTCGAATCCACATACCTGCTGTTGGTGGACAAGCCATTTTAGAGTTGAGATTCCATGTCGCACCTCACCAATAAGACCAAGGCTCTCGAGCCAATGAAGCAGATGCCTTTTGAAGAAATCAGATACTACCTCAATTTCTTTCGAATTGATTCCTTTAGCACATGTGGAAAGAGCCTCAAGGTAATGGTCCAGCCAATACGTGCAACTATATCGCAGGTCGAACAGCGGGTCAGGGTCAGGTCGGAAGTTTGCTATCTCGGAAGCTGAAACACTTGGATCAGCAAGATTATAGATATTGCGTCGTAGTTTGACTGAGAGGCTCTGGAGTGACTCGCGGAATATTCTGTGATGTATTGCAGAGACCCCGGATGGAAAAATGCCAGTGAATACATTGACATTACTGAGGTAGTCTTTTGCAGATTGATGTATTAGATAAATGTAGTCATCCTGAATAGTAAGGAATGAACTACACATGCTGATGATATTCTCCATATCACCAAAGGCGTATAGTTGCCTGTTCAAGCCAACTAAGCAACTCAATTCATGCAGGTGGAGTGGTCGGTATCCATGCGTAACAATGGCGAGGGTTAATATGCATAGCTTGTGGTCGAGGCCCTTCAATTGTTGTATCTGTTGAAGCATTCGATCATAGAGTGGGGTTAAGCCCTGGGGAGTTCTTTTTAACAACTCAATAATTGCTGCTGAACTCTGACACTTTTTCATTTCTTGGATCACCAAGGCCACCCATAAGAATGTGCCACTTGAATTGTGTAGCAGTTGTTCCTTGACCTGTTTCAAGAGGATCCTGTTGCGTTGAAGTGCTTTCTGCCGAGATACTCTGTGATAAATATATGTGGCAACAGCATCGGATATATGATTTGTATTGAGTTCCAAGCTGAGTTTGGCTTCCTTGTTCCCAAATTCTAGTTCTTGCTCAATATCATCCCTATTTCGGCTGGAGACAATCCACTTCAACCAAGCAGATGATATAGATTTGGCCCTTGCAATAAGTTTGAGCAGATCAGATAAACCTGTTTCACACTCATCAAGAGCATCAACAAGTAGATAAGTTATGGCATGTGCGGAATCTAGGATCATGTTTTCAAAGATCACAGACAAGCTGTAAAACATATTTTCACTTTCAAACAGCTCTGGATTGATGTCATGTCTTTCTCGCAAATGTGAGATTAGACGTGGCTGTTGTTGTATCAGCATATACATCAGGCCCCGCAAGATACTGGTGGCATTGTTCAATCTGGGATCAGTTGCTTGGCACAGGAAGTAGGCTATTGACTGCAACGGATTTGACCGAACTTGCCGTACAAGCTTATTGATGATTCCAATCATAAGCATGGTCTTGCCCTTGCCAGCATCTCCCTTGATCCAAAGCAACTGGCTCTGGGGGCTGCTATGCCATTTCTGAAACTCAGCATTATCCAAGACCCATCGAAACGAGTCATCCAGTAAACCGCCCTTCGTGGCTTCAATGCGTCGTAGCTCAGTTTCTGGATCAGTAACTAACAGATCTCGCAGACAGGAATAGTCTGCCTCCGTGAATACTTGGTGAAGTAAGTTAGCACAAAGCCTTTCCAAATGAGTTGACATGACAACTCACCAGGTTTCATATTCACTTTCATATTTACTGAAGCAGCAGACTTTGGGGGGATTTCTAACAACACAGCTTTTGCAAATGCCGCTGCCATCACCGCCGCATAGGGCTGCCAGTCTTTATTTTTTCGCTCGTCGCCGTAATCGCAGACCCCTCGAATGACTCCCACCGGAATTGCGTTCAGGACACCCGCAGCCTCCATTTCTAGGCCAATCACATTATATTTGTCTCTAATTTCATCCCGGTCTCCGCTACTTTTGAGTAACTTGTCGCCGGACCCGACTGATCCGTACCATACACGCGTGCGCTCTGCGTCCGGCCGGTGTTGTCGTGGAACTGGTAGGTTCTCGCCGGGGAGGTAAAGCAAGTCATTTTCTTGCCCCGGATCTGGAAACTTTGTCGCCGTTTCTGCTATATCCCTGTAGTAATCCACTATCGCCTGCGCGTCCCGTTTTTCCGCTTTGATCTTACCAATTGCGGAGCCCACAATGCGTTCCGTCTGAGGAAGGGAATGCCCATTGCGCAGCAACTCAAAGCCAACGTCTCCCTTCTGCTTGCCCAGTCCGTAAGGTATAATTGCTGGATAATCTCCACCCGGGGGAGAATAAGCTACAATGACATCGCCTAATCGGATATCGCGCGGAGGTGAACATGAGAGGTCCGGGAGACCGGCAGCAACACCTACGAGAAGACCAAACCAGAGGTTCGGGAAAAATTTCTTCACGTGGCTTGCGAGTGATGTTGCAGAGTTCGTGCCATACGGCTGGCCGGCAGCAAACGTTGCGATCACGACATTATGCCCGTGTAACTCACCCGCATGGAACAAGTAATCATCGCCAGGACCGACAGGGAACCTTCCCGAATGCACCTTATCCAATATATGCCTGGCGGCCTGTACCTCGATCTCAAGTGGAGCGATCCACGCGACGGTGTACAGGTTCGGGTCGAGGGTTGGCATAGCCATAGTGGGCTCAGGTTGGCGGTGAGCCGGCTGATCGCAGGACGGGAACCCACAGAGCCCGGCACTATGGAGAGGAGCATAGAGAGACAGCGCCTGAGTGAAAGTACACTCTTTCAGCCGGCTGATGATAGTGAAAGTGGCTCATAAGTTGATGAAATCAGACTGAAGAAGAAAAGAAAGGGGCGACATCCTCCCTGGCCGTTGACGTGGCGCACACGTCTCAGCCTCGCGTACAGCCAGCGGCTGCTCTACCCTCTGGCTCATTTTTCTCACTTGGGAAAGAAAGTAGTATTGCATTTAATGCAGCAGAACGTGATATTAAAAATACGTCATAAGATTAATCATCCTTCATGACTTAGTTTTGCACGGAAAGAATTGACTGATGTTATCTAAACGCAATTCGCAAAGAGACTCAGGTACAAGCGATTGGGAGTCGCCCGGTTTGGTAACGACCTTGCCTAAGAGCCAGCGTGAGAGGACTCGGCCCCGGGTTCACCCGCTTCCGATCGGGAAAACAACGGCCCGACGTATTGGCACGTCTTAACCACTTCTGCATCTCACAAGCAGCTGATGCATACTGTACCTGAATCTTCGACCCTAGAAGGTCCAGAAAGATCATAATATCTCAGGCTAGCACTAGCTCTTTTCTTAGTGCAATCGTGATTTCTTTCTTGTTTGCTGGACGCTCTCTAGTATGCCAATGGCTAACTTTCCATTAATAACAACGCTACGATGTAATATATACTCTTGCCAGCAATAATGGTTGACATATCATGATATTACGCAGCCTAGAGTAAACAAACCATAGTGATGATTTATAATGAGCCTCACGCCGGGTAACTGGTTATTATGATAGTATAACCCTTCCCCACATCATGCTCTGCCATAGCCGTCATATAATCAACTCGGTTTCTTCCATTAGCTGAGTGAGGGAAAACGAATACGACCAACAATCTCTGTTCTCCGCGTGCTACTAGGAAGAGCAAGAGAATGTGCATTCGAGAAAATGGTTGGATCCTCGTTTGCTGCTTCTAAGGCGTTCATGGGCATCAGGAAGAGGACTTTCTGAATCGCGACGCGTCCGCTTTACTGCTGGCGTCAGCAAATAACTCCCCGTAGAACTGGTTCAGGAATACCAGGATTGATAGCGCGATGACAGTTGCCATTCTGTGCCAATTCAGCCAAATATTTGAGAGCTTCAGTATCGGTGGACCAGTCGAATATCATCAGCTGTTTGAACTGAGTATCCGGTATTTGCGTCATTGAGTAACTATTCCTTCCCTCCCTCAGCTACTCTAACCTGCGATAGGTAGTACGAGGTGCGGTAGTGATTATTGTTGGTAAAATATCTGGGTGGTGGGTATCGATGACGTTTCCTGCGGTTCCCAGCTAGTCTGATAAAATGCCTCGATACCCTACAAGCGGCCATGAAGAAGTTATATTTCACGCAACGAAGGGGGAAAAGGGCTTGATTCAGCTCTATCCAGGAATATGATTAGACCTCTAAAGCAACGTCCTCTCTAAAAGCCCGCGGAGAAAAGCCCATATGAACTTCCGCTCTCAGCGACCTCGGTCAGGTCAAATATCTGCCTATATACCAACCTCTGCAGGCTTGGTTGAGTGCATAAAACTCTCCGTAGAGAAGTTTATTCATCAAACATGAGTCGCGGCCATCGAGGCCAACATTCAGTGCCATGCATCTCCGGGTAAATCTGGATGATTAGCACGCCATTAGTGCTGGTACAGACAACTCAATGTTAGACTGAGTGAGGTCTAGGTACTTCGTGCATTTGTCCATTGCTAGCGTGTTAAGTTGGTCCTGTAGATAAAAAATGGAATTGGTAGGCTATACCGTTGCTGATTACCTTGAAAATTGGCCCACGATAGAGGGGTAAAGGGCTTATGACTGAATGCTTTTTTCTGCAGAATTATTACCACGAATGGGATCATCTGCCCTAATTATCAGCCCTTGTTACATTGTCATTTCCATCTTTCCGGTTTCCCAAAACAATTCAATGCCGAAACTATAATGCATGCAAGAATAATGTTCCTTATCAACGCAAATAGCATAATACGACGTTTCCTCGCAGAGTATTTACTGTATAATCAGCCTCTAGACTGCATATTAATACAGGAACTACACAACACACAAAACACACCTGGTTTGGCTAGGTTTAAGGGGCTAGCTTCTGGGGGTCATCCCGTCTTTGTCCCTTAATCGATCTCCTGTTCTTTAGGATACAAAAGTACCTGTTTCACCTAAATCTGAGCGGACGTCTGAAGATCCCGTGGGCCAGCTCAATGGCTGATACCTAGTGTTGATGTCTTTCACAATGCAGAAGACACTCTACCCAGGGCCGTCTTGCTGTAGATCCGCGAAAGTCAGGCGAAAAAGACTCATGACTTCTTTTCCCCGGGGCATCTTCATCAGGATCGCGCAAACTGAGTAGGATAAATTCGACGAGGTGTTTTCTCAGGGGCTTTCCCAAGCCCCTCACGAGCCCAAGCCCCTTGGGAGCCCGTGCTTTGTGGCAGCGCCCAAGACCGAGTCGCGCTTATCGCGTTATGGCCTCTCCATAGTCAAATAGTCCATACAAAGGTGGGTAGGAAGACAGCTCAGATCAACACCCGAGTCTCGCACAGTTGGACCTGAGGCAATACCCCTCCCCCGCTTCTGTTCTACCTACACCCCTACAGGCTAAGCAACAACACGCACTAGGTTCAACCCAAACTTTTTATTTTCATCAAATTCGTAGACAGCCCATAATACCTATCTGGGTCGATCTCCCCAGACGCGGTCTTGGGCCTGGACGTAGACGTATCTGGCAATTCAGGGATATCACAAACAGGCGCAACCGCCGTCGCGGGGGGATCCATTGCCGCGGATTTCGCCCTCGCACACCTCGTTCTTTGCCTTGAGCAGATCCCGACAGAGGGGTATTTGACTGGGTCATCGAAGTGTCGGTAGTGGTATTCGCGCGAGCGAAGACCGCCGCAGCGAATGCAGCGCAGTTGCGCGACCGCCATGGGATTGTTGTACTGGGCCTGGCTGTACGTCTCGACGCGGTGGACGCTGTGAGTATGGCCGTGGCCGTAGCCGTGGCTCTGGCTGTAACTGCTACCACGGCTCCGAGAGCTTGCTGTGGAAGAGTCATCTGGCGGGTTTGTTGGGAGGGACCAGGTTCGTGGGCGGTTCCGACGTTCACTTGTGCCCTTTGGTTGTTCAAAGTAGATAGGTGCTCCTGACGAAGTCGAACGGGACGCTCTATTGCAGCGCATTAGTATATTGGTAGGAAAGGACTCTAGAGGTGGTTCAGGCCAATGGACATACTTGTGCTTGGCCCAGAGCCATGTACCAGAGACCCAATGCATCTTTGTTAAGAGACGGCTGACCGGCAGTCGTGTTGAAGGGTTATAGTAGTTGGGTATATGAATAGAAGGCTTGAAAATGTACACAACCGAGTTCAACTCAAGGTTTATCGTCAACGGGAGGCTTGTGGTTTGGTCTTGGAAAAAGCAAAGAGACCCCGCCTATTATATACCCTGCTCTAAGTCTGCTCTATGATGTCTTTCAATGCGTGCCAAGAAGGTACAGGATATCCAGACTGAATCTAGCGAATGGGATCAGAGCATTATACTTATGAAACAAATAAATAGAAAATACCGCAGTTCTGGAACAGAACATTCTGTCTGGAAAAGTCCCCCCGCAGAATAGGACGAAGCACTACAATGGGAGAAGCCCTGCGGAGCACAGAATCGACGGTCCTGGATCCTGAGGCGTTCGGGCACCGAGGCTGCCGCCTATGATGCTTCATGATATTAAGATCTATCTTGGAACAAAGCCGCTCTTTTCCATGACTTGCGGCGGATACGGGCTGTGTCATGGTCTAGCGGAAGCCCGCAAATTGGAAGCCTAGAGACGGCAAGTTGGTGCATAAAATGTACAATAATCGATAATCAAGCCGAATATTTCTAGAATAGGGCATTCATGTGCACATACCAACTTAACCAGCCTCGGTACGCCTCAGTTACTGCCCCGTCGCCCTGTACGGAGTACAGCACTAACCAAAAGCACTAACCAAGCTGGTATATTACGATTAGCCCGTTTTACGATGCTTCCACTGATATGGAACTACGAGCAGCACCTCGGAATTATAGAGACAAGATCTTCAAGACTACTTCGAATCTCGTCTCAATAACAGTTTTTCTAGTTCATTGTTTACATCTCTCTCTCCTACTGCTGTGAAGATAGGTACGAATGTGTGGCGTTGTTAAACGCCTACTAGTGCTTGGGTTACTAAGATCTGGCGTCGGGTCGATCTACGGTGCAGCCAGATCTGCTGCAGAGTCGATCCCTCCACGAGAGGCGTTGGGCTAATGGCGTCAGTATGCTGCCGTACCAGACTCTTGGTATTGATACAGAGGGACCCTTGCAGGCTGTACGGGTGACTGAAATCGTTCTTGACATAAATTCCACCCAGGAGACTCCTGACTGTACCAAGACTACTCGTTTAGTCGGCCTATTGTAGTCTGGGACCCGCTAGCATATCCGAGATTTCCCCGGTATCAACAAAAGTACGGACTGTAGATGTAACCGTTCCAACAGACTGTTACTCACATACCACGCGCGTTGTAATGGTTAGTGGTGCTTGAATTGAAGGTTTTGAATGCGAGTGCTGGTATTGCCGGCGGGTCCAAGCAGAGTGTTGACTTTGGATCTGCGACGACCAGGTACCAATTTTGGCCCCGGTGAGTTGCATCTTGGTAGGAATCTCTGCTTGGCTATTCCGGAGAATTATCGCGTGTGGAGTCCGTGGTAAAGCTTGGTTCCCACTATTCTTGGGACTCTTGTTTCAGGTCAGGCCCGGCTTGGTACATTGAGGCTTTGAAATTGAGTTGGTAGGCAACCAGTAACCACAGGCAGAAGCTTCACTGACGTTTTTTCTATTTGAAGATTCAGTCAGGCGGTTCTTCCAGAAATAGTTCCTCCTTGCTTGTGATAAGTGCATGGTTTTGCCAATGAAGTATACGGCATCGAGAAAATACGTGATGTGAGTCTACTCCATATACATCCGTTGCTCCGGAAGTGGAGACATTGATACTTCCCCTTAGATACGAAATCCACTTGGCAATAAACGTTGCACTACTGCACGAAAGCTTCTAGCTGCCTTCGATACTTGTGCGCAGCGACGGCTCGTGCCGACCGCGGTGCACCGTCTGCATTTAGGCCCGCTATGATCGTCCTTGCCGCTACGCCGCGAGAGTCAGACTAAGGACTCAGGCCACCGGGATTACGGAAGTGCAGCTATTGTCGGTATTTGATCGGGAGACCCCGGTCAACGGAGACCATAGTCCG
Source organism: Aspergillus foveolatus (assembly GCF_047715535.1). Taxonomy (NCBI): domain Eukaryota; kingdom Fungi; phylum Ascomycota; class Eurotiomycetes; order Eurotiales; family Aspergillaceae; genus Aspergillus; species Aspergillus foveolatus. The sequence goes on along the minus strand of NW_027396103.1, from coordinate 143,721 downwards.
ATACTCGCGAGGTTGCGGAAGTCGTCCCGCTGCCCCGGGCCGTCTTTCAGACACATTATCCATAGTCGGATCGCTTTCACTGTTGAAAGCAAGAAGTACTGAACTTGACTCATAGTGGGGAGTGTCATGCCCGCAAGCGTAGTCACAAGATATCTCGGAGCAGTACCCTGCGCGGCCAGCAAGACTGCTCTGTCCCAAGCAGCCCCCTCATTAAAAGGCTCGTCTTGCATGATCATCAGTCTTCCAGGTTGGCTTTAAGCCGTACAATGATAGTAGGACGCCGATACGCCAGCAGTAAGCATTCAATCTCCCACGGGGTCCAGAATGAAGTCATACTGGCCAGTGCGCGCCTCGACAAAGCCTCACCTTCGTGGATTTTACCTAAAATGGTGCTTGGTCTCTCCTGCACCTTCCTCTCCCGATCAAGACCGTCACAATCAACGTAAATGATGGTTTGGTACTTTTCTGGGAACGAAAGATTACGAAGACATCATTGATACCGACTAATCTATACTGGTAAGGACTGCGATGTGTCGCGTTCTGGTCTATGCTGCCTGGCAGCCTTGCCGGCGGCCGAGACAGCGTCTAGTTCCACCTTGGATGGAGAGAAGGCAGCCTGGCTCGTTGTGATCGTTGTACAGCGCCCCGGAATTCTGGTAACAAGTACTTTGAGAGCCATGTACCAGGAAATGCAGCTGTATGCAGGGTCGTCTACTACCCCGCGAGGGGTGCCTCCCACTTCGTGCGACGCTTTTGGCCCCTGGACCCGTAGAGCCTCGCGACGACTGTTTCAGTACGCGTTACACGATCTGCGTTTCTAGAAATAGGGAGAAGAGGTTTACAATGTCCATCCTTAATATGTACTTTTGTGGCAAGCACCTAAGGCGATATCGATATGGAGGCCTTGGTGTCATAAGCCTTGTTACTCTACTTTTCTGCCTTATTTGGTCCGGCTCGGGTTTAGACTCGGGCATACTGTGGTATACCGTGGCAAGGAAATGACAATTTGCCCTAAAGCCGGAACACATGTCGTACACGCTGCCACGGCGCACCGTCGCCCGGCAAGCACATGCTGTAGCCACCAGCCCTACCCTGCACCATTTGCAAATGCAACGTCATTCCGTCGCTGACGAACGGCTAAACACTTAATTTGCAAGATTCTCGTCGGAGCCATAGACTGACCAGGCTTGCCACCGGAATATTTGTGCTCCTTGCCTCACGAAGCGGGGTCCGGGACTTGTTATGCTGCCTGGTATAGGGCGCCGCAGCCCTTTGGTAAATACCCAGCAGGCGGCAGAGCATCATTGATCCACTAGCCTGCCACTGGCATATTCGACGTCATTCTATGCCCCATTTGGAAGACGGGCCATCCGCAAGAGCCTGACCACGAGTGTATCGGGCTCGAATACCGAGCATGGTCATGCCCGAAGGATTCGAGATCAAGAGCTCATGTGGTTAGATGGGCTAAGCCATCCCCTTATTGTTGACGCGTAATATAAATAGCTATAATTGAGGTTGATGGTAGGGTTGCATCCCTGGAAACGGACGGGTTAAATGGCAGGTACCCTGACGAAGTGGAGAGAAATCCAGCGCCGATTATTAGATTCCGCAGGATGATCTTGCGATAATGACGTACAATGTAGCATATACTTTGATAGAGCGTGCGTCTTCCGTCTGTACGCGCTATGATTGCCATACGAAAAAGGGTCGAATCTAGCGAGCAGTATATCCCCCATCAACCGGCAAACAGACCCCAGTAACCCAGCTTGCGTCCTCACTTGCCAAAACAACAGCCATCCTAGCCACATCATCCGGCAGTCCGGGCCCCTTCAGTGGATGCCGCCGATTCAAATCCTCCCACGGCGTTAAGTGGGTTGTCGTCTCTTTGAATATGGCAGTTTGTGTATCTACCTCGCGTTCAGCTTATCTTCAGCATTAAAAATGTAGAACCTACATCCGGGACAAAGCGCATTCGCATAGATCCGGTGAGGCGCGTAATCAAGAGCGATCTGTCGGGTTAGTTGGCTGACGGCGCCTTTGGATGCGCAGTAGGAAGCTGGGTTCACAATTCGTCAGCACCACTCACTAGTGGGTAATCCAACTTGGGTACGGGCGCGGCGTACGATTCTCTGGCCCAACAATCATTCCCATAATGGAGGAGATGTTGACAATCCACCCTCGATCCCCCGAGGGATGCGGCTCCTGTCGCAGCATCTGCGCGAGAGCATACTTGCACCCCAAGAAAACCGACTTTGCGTTGACGCGCATGGTCGTATCCCAAGTTTCTTCGTCGGTAAGATGCAGCACGGCCGGTTTGCGGGCCTCAAGGCTTATGCCGGCGTTGTTGACAAGGCTTCCTGATGTTCAGTCAAGTTCACCAAATTCGAGCTCAGCTTGTCCAGTAAATACTTACATATCCAGTCGGTCATAGTGCTGAACCGTGGCCTTGACGAGACTCTCCATCTGAGCCGCGTCGCCGACATCAGTCTGGATGAAGAGCGCTTCTCCACCGTGTTTCAGTATCAAATCGTGTGTGGTGATATCGGACTCCTCGAGCGATCGCGCTGTTGGAGATACATCAGCACATACGACTTTGGCCCCTTCGCGAGCGTATCGAGTAGCGATCGCTCGACCGAGGCCTGAGGATGCGCCGGTCACGATAGCGACTTTATTGTATAGACGAGATGAGTTCGACTGCGTCATCTTCGCTTGGGATGCTTTCTTCTCTCGACATCCAGGTTGAGGTTTGTAAATTTAGGGGGAAAGACTTACCATACCTACCTACATCGCCGACAGTGTGTCTCCCCCGCACAGGCTAGGTCAGGTGCACCTGGAAGTGATTGGTGATCGAGCTGTGGAAGAACGGAGCAACGAGTGAGTTGGCAGTGCAGTTGGAGCTTGCTTTATACTTTCGTTGCAGCGAAGCTGCAGGTCCAGACCCTCTACACCCTGGCCCTTGAGGTGATTCTCTCTATATTATCGGAAACCGAGGAGACAACCTTGTTAATAGTCTTTATGACAGAGGAGCAGGGAGGGGCTGGGAAACAAAAAGAAAATGAAAAGGCCTGAACCGCGAGTCGAACGCGGGACCTCTCGCACCCGAAGCGAGAATCATACCTCTAGACCATCCAGGCGCGTTACGTCATAATCAATCCGAAAAGTGATTCCACTACTTTGAGGACTTAGATAAATGAAATGAGATTCCTACTGGTCAAGGCTACTGGTCAGGGCATCTAATTTGTTCACGTATATCTTCGGGTTCAGATTTTCCATTTAGGCACATTTTTTTATGATGCTGTGGTATCTTACGTGTTGAATAGGTAAAGGATGGACACAAATCAGATAGCAAGCAGTTCTCCAAGTGTGATGTTCACTTCCTATCTATATATCTCTTATGCAGCCTCTTACTGTACCGCCACAAGTATATAAATCTCGGTATATTCCCTCGGACAAGAGGGACAATTACGGCCATTCGATACGTATGTCCATAGTACAGTTAAACCGAGGTAAAGCACTGTTTTCACGGGTCAGGCTGACCCATCTACTGTCGCTTGAGGCGGAATCTAAATTGCGTATTTAAGCCATTTCGGCTTTACCTTGAGAGTAAGGAGCCGTGTAAATATTTCGCAAAGGCCAGGTACTTCACCGTATGGATCTGGGTTGGACGAACCGGAACGATACGTAGGGAACATAGGACTTGATGGGCGCTGGGGGCCAAGTGCGCTCCCAGCATTCTATTCTGAAGTCTCAGATACTACCAGAGCAAGGTAGCTCTCCAAATTCAAAGGAATAGGAAGTTCTAAGGTGGGTGAAGCAGAAATGGCAGTGGTATAGCAAGGAATGATTTAAAATAGAGTAAAAAGCAGCGTCAAAATACGTATAACTGGTTGCTTCATTAGGAATCGTTCGGATTCATCACTTCTTTACATCTAGTGAGATGTCGGCGGCTAACATGTCCAAGTATAGCTCGAACGACTGTATTCCCATATTCGCTGAATATCATCTTAATCTTGAAATTAACAAATACAAATGCAAGGCGCTCATACTCATCCGTCCAGCTGCCATGGCCCCAGCCTACTCCGCCTCACCTTCTGGCCTCCCAGCAGATCTAATCACCCTGGCCGGGCATCCTACAGCAATACTCAAGGCAGGAATGTCCCTCTTGACCACTGAGCCTGCACCAATTGTGCACCCTTCTCCGATGGTGACACCCGCGAGGATCGTCACGTTTGCACCAATCCAGCAGTCGTTCCCGATGACCACCTGCCCCGTAAATTCCTTCCCCCTGTTTGCCCGCCGAGCGTTGATCTCGGTATAATGCTCCCCAGTGATAATACTTACGTTCGGTCCAATCTCGACATGGTCGCCGATTGTGACGAGGCCGCAGTCAAGGATTGTGAGGCTGTTTCCAACAGAGGCGTGTCAACATCGGACCCACGAGTCGGGAAGGAGAAGAGTATCTAAGGAATAACAAACTTGAAGTTCGCATAAAATGCCTTCCCAACACTGACATTGCATCCGTAGTCAACAAAGAGCGGGGCCTCAATGTAGATTCCCTCGCCGGCATGGCCAAAGAGTCTTCGCAGCGCACTCTCTCTGCGAGCGATGGTCTCAGAGAAAGGAATATCGGGGTGCGGTGGCGCGTTAAATTCAGCGATGAGACGGCGGGCTTTCTCTCTGCCATAAATGAGTTCGGGGGAGAGGGGGTTGTACCTTCAATAGCATGAAGTGAGCGTAGCCGTAGAAAGAGGTTAAGGATGGCGTACAGCATTCCCGATATCATGCGCTCGTACTCGTCACCCCAGCAAACGCCCTGAAGGGCTTTTGCTTTCACTAGGGCATGATAGTCCTTTTCCGTTTTGGGGATCATTTTTATCTCGTCAGAAACAGTGTTTGTGGAAATAGAAGGTAAAAAGAGTCTTGACTAGCCTTTTATAATTCGCCAGGCGCGCAGTTGAATACGAGACAGACAGCTTGCGTCCTGGAGAATCGGGCCTTGTCTCCGCGATTGGTCGATCGGTTCGGGCTTCTGCAGGCTGCTGACACTTGTTTATACCAAACCGGGTTGCGGCGTTCCTGACATATATGATGATTGGTTGAGCTATGTATTGTGACCGGAAACCGTTCAGATTCCCAGTAGTAAGACAAAACCTTTTTAGTCGTGCTCGCATCAAGGAAGGACCCTAAACACCGACTGACAACGGGTATCCCACCTGACTCGGTTCGCTTTGAGGGGTACTGGAGGTTATTTATCTACACTTCAGCTACGATTCCAGGTGAAGCTCTAAACGCTTGAGGATATTTCTATCCCATGATACGTGAAAGGTTGACACCGAGAGCCTTAGACATTGACAAAGGCGAACACTAATTAAGGGTTGCTGGGATGAGAGCTGAATAACGAAGTGGTCTAAAGGTAGCGAAAGAAAAGAGTAGGATGGGTTATTACAAAATCGTTGTGATTAGATATGGGTATTCCTTGTCATTCACTCAGACTGGACAAAGACCATCCAATATTTGAGAGTCAATGCACAAAGAGTGAACAATGAAACCATTCTCAAGACACAGTCCCTCTTTTTCTTTGATGGGGTATCGAGAGAACTGTTATCGAGAGAAATGTTTGATTCAATACATGATCTCTTCAAGCCACGAACTCGTCTACCGGTTCTCCCAAGCCCACAAGCGGCCTCACTTCTGAGAGCAATCCCCATAGTGTAGCTGTGCTCTTCTTGCAAAGAGCATTGTGAGTGCTGCCAATCCAACCAACAGGCTCACTAAGCTGAAGGATCCTCGCTTATTGTTCCTCGAACCTACCTAAGAAGACTATGCGCAGAGATCTCTGCGAACCCAGAATGCCCTCCGAACCCAAGCCAGTCCATATGAGCCCAGAAAGAGACAGCTGTGAATTGTACCTAGGCACTAGCAAGCCCGAGTCCCGATACGGCGGCCGCTGGATCCTAATCCTTGAGTTTCCCGAGTGCGATACCTACAGCGCCTTCTACTCTATCGGAAGCCCATTCAGAGATAACCCGTACGAACACGAACTAGTACATGACGGGCAGTGCGGCGAGTACTTGCGGGACTTCAACGAGGTCATCCTCATGGGCGTGGTACAGCAGGAGCGGTTCCGAACCTTCCTGGAAGCTTTCTACGACACGCGGCCTGGACCGGATCAGTATTTTGTGCTGCGGGTTGTTTTTGCGCTCTGGGAACAAGGTCTTATTGAGTCAATTGTTGTGGATATTTTCTTGAATCAACCTGGGCTGGAGTATTCGGCCGGGGAGAGGGAGTATCATTACGACAATCTGGCTACGATGGATTACTTGTTCTTTGCCGAGGATTTAAAAGAGTGTGGATTTTTGGTTCGATGCCGTGTAGGAGAGGCGAAGATGGAGGACAAAACGGAGATGAGATGGTGGTCGAGAGAGGAAGATTTTTTGGATTGGAGTAGCTGTTTAGACTATTTCGACTGAATCTGAGGTATTATTCTAATTGAGTTGATCAGCACCGAATAATGGTCCCAAATCTATCCTCACCTATGACGATGCAGCGTGCTTGTTACTGTTCTGGAGACGTACATGGATTGAGGACTGATTTAATACCTCTATATACAGAAAATAGCAGCCTTTAGTCATATGCCGGGGAGCTTCACATAAGACTGCTGTAGACGTATGACCGATTGATAACTCGCACTGCCGCAGAATAAGTATAGAAACTGCAGGAACCAAGAGAGGTTTGACGGCTCATTTCTCTCATGTCGATATCTGAAATAGTGTTTTCATGGTGTTTTCTTCGCCCTGAAAACATAGATTTATCCTGTGCTCAGCTGACACTCAATAATGCTTGTGCTGTTCTGTATAAGAGATCATATAGGGAAAAGTCTGTTTTCTTTAAATGTGCCGATATTATGATAAATAACTTTCGTGACACGTGTTTAAAAGAGTGGCTGATTTCAATATTATCATTATAGTAACCTAACTGACATGAGTTAGTTTCGAAGGGTTGAAAGTGTTGTGGTTGATCCATCGGTTGCTTCCACGCTGGGTATGAGGGAATTCCATATCCGTGACGCCAGTGGCATAAAGCTCCCTTCTTGATTCCAGCGGGAATACCATAAGGGCCGTTCTATAAGAAAGCCACCTAAGCTGGGTGCTGTTAAACATAATGAATAGGTCGTTGTCTCAGGCTGCAACATATGTGGCGCTAAATGCCGAGAAAAGAGCAAGATATTAGTGTGACCTGCACAGAAAACATCCAGGAGCCATAAGTCTAGGGCTAGGCAACGTCACAAACCCCCAGGTCTATGCAGCAATTTCTTCTTTCTTGAGGATGCTCTTGAAGAATGCTCTTGAAGACACCACAATTGAATTGAAACGTTCATTCCTAGAACCATGAGTAGTGTCGAGAGATCCTAGCATTGGATCTGCTTTGGGAGGAGCATGACTTCGAACATCTTCAACCGGGGAGCTGCTATCAAAAGGTGCCTGACACTGACATGGTCTAACTACCTGCTTGCCCTGGTAGTCAAGGTCGATTTGTCTAGTATTGCCGTGAGCCATACATGCAGAAAACTTTGGCCGATTGATAAACTAAAACAACGCCACAACCGCAGAACAAAATACACTTTCGCGCCGATTTCTGAAGGAGTGGATATGAAATGGCTTTTTCTTTTCTTTTCTTTTCTTTCCTTTTTTTTTTTTTTTTTTTTTTTTTTTTTTTTTTTTTTTTTTTTTCGGAATAGGATGGGCTTATCTACTGAGAAACCGACATTCCTCTAGTCTAGCGTTCGGGCGGTTCGGTCCAAAGCAGTATGGGTCCTCTGCCCTAGCGTTCATATACATAACGAGCTATTTGGCCATTGGACCGAATTGGCCGGAAGTAACCAGATAGGACTAGAAGAGTGTCTTATTGGGAAAGCGGACCCTTTGTCCCTCCTGTTCCAGAATGAAGAAGCCTGTGCTTTGATGACAGACGTATACTCCAATGCGCCCATGTTCAAGTCGGCCACGATACAGTTGGCGCAGTATCTCAGAGACCTTCTTTTCAACTTAGGTACCCAAAGGGAGATCAAGGTCTTGGAAATTGGCGTTGGCACAGGAGGAACGACTAACTACCTTGTTCAAGAACTGGCAGCAGTACCTGGCCTCCGATTCCAGTACAAGTACACAGATATCTCCTCATACCTAGCGACCTTGGTCCGCAAGCGATTCAAGGCTTACAATTTCATGCGCTATACAACGCTCGAAATTGAGAACGATCCTTCACCTGATCTACCGGGAAAGTACGATATCATAATATCCATGAACTGTATTTACGCCACGCGGAATTTGATCACTTCCTGTACAAACATTCGGAGATTGCTACGCCCCCAAGGCAATTTGTGCCTGATTGAGTTGGCGAAGAATTTGTTTTGGTTTGACTTTGGCTTCGGTCTTCTCGAGGGCTGGAGGCTGTTTAACGATGGTTGGTCGCATGCTTTGGCTCACGAGCGACACTGGGACCACAACCTACGGCAGGCTGGCTTCAGCTGGGTAAACTGGACAGACAATGACTCTGCCGAGTCCGATATTCTGCGTCTTATTGTTGCGTCGTCTACTCAAACTTTCCTCGCCCTGGAAGGAGAAGATGAACCCAAAGCCGACTGTAGTACCGTGCGGGAGCAAACGGTTCTCTACAACACAAGGGACGACTTGGAGTTGTTTGCGGACATCTACTATCCGAAAAAGGCTAGATCGTAGCAGAGCAAAACGATCAATCGGTAGGTTAAATAATTACAATTGGTTGAACGGTACCCAGGAGCTAACGTGAGCACATAACCGTACTGATCCACGGTGGCGGCCACATAATGTTCCCGCGCAAGGATGTACGCCATGAAAAAGTCAGAATGCTGCTGGACATGGGGCTTCTGCCCGTCAGTATTGACTACAGACTTTGCCTGGAGGTATCACTGCTAGACGGCCCCATGCAAGATGCCTGTGATGCTTTGGCCTGAGCGCGGGACAAATTACCCAACTACAGCTTCAGCGCCCTGACATACTTCCCGACGGAAATAATGTGGTCGCCATAGGCTGGTAGACTGGTGGTCACCTAGCCATGACGCTGGCATGGACGGCACCTGCGCGCTGCGTTTCGGCCCCTGAGGCAATCGTCTCGTTTTACAGCCCTACGGATTACACAGACCCGTTCTGGAGCAAGCCGAACTTCCCGTATAAGGTCGATGTCTCTACATCAGACAATCAGACATCCAGACAGGTAATCCATTGGATACACTGCAGGATGCGCCCATTTCCGGGTACAACCCTCCACCCAGCAAGCGAGCTCTGGGGGGTTGGATGGCGCCAAGTGATCCACGTAGCAGGATCGCGCTATACGTGAACTGGACCGGCCAAACATTACCAGTGCTGCTCTACGGGTGCGACTACAAGACCCGACTTGCTGAATCTGGGCCGGATGATGAAGGCGCCCTACCTAAAACAAGTCTTAGCGAGGTCCAGAAAGTCTGCCCGTTCTTCCAGATCTCTGCGGGGTCGTACCGAGTCCCTACCTTCTTAATTCATGGTATGCTGGATGATTTGGTCACCATACAACAGGCCCAACGGACACATCATAAGATGCTGGCTTGTGGCGTGGACTCTGAAAGCTGTGGTGAATGGGTATGAGTTTCTGCGAAGACATGTTGGCTTATAATAATACTTAGTGCTTATCCTCGTTGAGGTAATGGAAACTATCTTGTCACAAATCTTGAGCCATTAAATAACGTACAGATTAACATGGCCATGTCATGACCTCCTATCAGACGGGTACTTGTATTTTCCTATGTCTACGACGCCACATGTCTCCGTGATATAGTTATATAAACCCTGGTCTGGTCAAGCTTCGATACCTTACGTCCAAGAGGTTCGTTGACCTCAACCATAATGTAAGGCCAATGGCCCACCGTGCCTGATGTTGGGTTCTGTCCGACAAGGGACCTTCACATTTCGCTAGAGATGTCTATTTGTATTCAAACAACCAGCTAGTGCAAGGATCGTAGTCAAAACATCTCGCTTGGCAATAGGTAATTTATTCTTTACTGAATCGAGTAACCCTGATCTAGCAAGTATCTCATTTTCTTTAATCGAAATATCGTGTATTGTTTGCAGCATCTAGCAGCCATCTTACTGGTTGCAAACTACATGCCTGGCTTCGGATAACCATCTATTTCTGGGGAGGATATAACCACCGCAAACGTACTCAAGTTGGTGTCTAGAAGCCGATTGCATACAGTAGTCCCTTCTGACTGGCCGTACGAGTTAGATTTAGATCATTGTGAGGGCAGCATCTTGTATCCACCGTCCGCAAAGTCTTAGGGCATTCCAAACAGGTTCCATGACCCCGGATGCGAGCTCTCCTCAAAGGAAAGCAGCGCCTCCATGGTCTCGCAAACGGCGGCTTCTGGTGGTTGCTTCGCCAGTCTGTCTGTCTCAGTTTCTCTCCGGCGTATATATAAAGTGGTAAAAGAAGCGTTTTAACGCCGAATTGTGCTATACCCAAACCAACCTTGCATTGTTATTTCAAAGTTTACCAAGTCCTTGAGCTCAAAATGAAGTCGTCCACTATTGCGCTGCTTAGTATGCTTGGCCATGCCATGGCCTTGCCCGCACCTCAGGCAACCGAGAGTGAGAATGACGAAAATAACACATTCTCTGCGGCTAAGCTAACCATATAAATGAAGGCCAAGTACCGAATTTAGATGCGCCCACTACATGTTCCAGCAACCCAGGCGCTGCTGTCTCCCCGAGCATGCTGGGCTATCCAGGCTTCATGGGTGGCTGGCCCGGTGTTCCGGGCACTGCACCCCCCTCTGGCACATACGGCAATTCTGGTTCCTTCCCGGGCTTTGGTGGCTTCGACGGGCCTTACAGCATGTTTGGAAGTGGTGCGGGTGCACCAACAGGCCCAAGCACGGCAGGATCTGCTGCAGCTAGTTCCCCTGGGTTCGGTGGTTTCCCTGGGTTCGGTGGCTCCTCTGGCTTCAGTGGATTCCCAGGCTTTGGTGCATTCCCAGGTTCTGGTGCATTTCCCAACCTCTTTGGTAGTAGCTTGAATCCAAGCACTGCTACACAAGGAGGCACTTCGCACAATGCGTGCACTCCTGTGCCACACCTCCCTACTAAAGACGAAGGTTTGGAAGACGCGCCAGAAAATCCAAAAGCGGATCCTCCTCAGCCAACGTCCAAAGACGACAGCCCGGCCGATAATCCTGACAAGGGCGAGGTGACCGGTGGCATGACGGAACACACTGACGCACCTCAGGCGGCTACAACAGCCGCTGTACCTTCCCCCACGGCAGCGCCCTAGATTTGAGTGATGGTGCACTGGGCATGGGCGAATCTCGAGTCCCAACTCCTACAGGAAATACGGGAGGTACTTCCTGGATGACTGTTCATCATGGTTTAGTAATGTGAGCGAGTGATTTCCCCGGAGACTTTGCCTGCGGCGCTGTTATCCGATGGCTTTTGGGGGATTAATGGGAAAGCTATCTGCGCCAACAATATGGGATTCCTTGCGTCGACGTCATGAATTTTCTACTGCTTTTGTTTTGTATTACAGTGTAGTGGAGTCTTTCTTTATTAATAACATTCCTTGCGTACAGTTCCCTCCTTAGAGAGCCCGGCGTCGCCGGCCATAGCATGCCGCTGATGACTTGGAGAAGCTGAACGCGGTGCCCTGCGTTCCATGTCCATTCTGAATTCGCCATTATAGCAACCTCCAGGAGACACCACCCAGGTAATCTCGACAGGAAGATGAAACTAATCCTTGAAATTGCCGTCTTGAGCAGCTTGCTGCCCGCAACCATCGCATTCTCAAAGGCTTGCAAACAATCCATTTATTACTGTGGCTCGACGCTGAAGCAAATCCATGGCCAGTAATACATGTCGTCCTATACCGGGATATATGTTAATTCTACATGTGTCTGAAAGGCTACTCTATCGAGGACCTTCGCGAGTCGATTGAAGCCCATTTATCCCCGTTTCCACCCATCAATGCCGCTGCATTGACGGATCCCCGGAATGCTTTGTTTGAGTGCAGAAACTCCGAAGGGAGATTGAGGCTCTCTTCGTATTGTTACCAGGGCTGTGCCAATTTCTGCAGTGGTGATAAGTGCACTATTGTTGACCCATTTCGTTCCTAAAATATCTAGTGGGCTAAAAATGGTTGGTTGATGGCCTGATACTAGACGACATTTTGCTTGCCCTTGAAAATTGGGAAAATGTGAAAGTTAAAGATCCAATTCCAAAAACATTTATTCCTTCCTCTTTTTTTACTGTTTTTATTTTTTCATGGTTTGGGACCCGGGGGTTCGTTTTGGGTAGCTGTTGCTACGTATGCGCAAGTTATATTTCACAACTTATTCCAAGAGGCTATTGAAGCTCGCATAGTTCAGTCACAAGTCATGACCCACCCCATGGAGGGTTGCGAGGCCCTTCGCCCAATTGGCCTCCATGGTGGCCCCGTGGCGGCCGGAGACCGCGATTTTTTTGCGCGCGAGGATGGGCTTGCACGCTTTACGGGGACGGTGTACCCCGTGCTGAGGATGATGGCATCTAGCTCATATCCAACATTGTTTGCGACCAGGCCATTGGCTGTGAAGTGGAATATTCCAATATAACGAAGGTCGACCAGCTCCATGTTGGGCAGGTTGAATGCAGAGAGATACTCGTCGTGAAAGCATGGCCGGTTGCACCACCTCGGGATACCAGAGCATCAGGAGAGCGGCTGAATCCTCCGACAGTACGATACTGTGTGCATGCGCGCAGATCTTCTCTTGTCGAATCATATCGACCACGCGCATCCGGTCGACTAGTCGGGTTCCAGTCCCTGCGGGCCGCCAATCAGGATACTGAAGAACGGCATTAGAGTCCAGCCATCATCCACCTTGTTCACGGATGGAAGGGGTTTTTCGTTGCAGGTGAAAGCGTTGAAGTTCTCCTGGCGGCGCTTCTCCCATCCAGTGCCCTCGGCCTGCGATTCGGTTTCCCATTACACCGGGTCTATAGGACATTTGTTGCGGGCGTCTACAGCAGCCGGGGTTCGTTGAAATACTATCAGTTTGTTGCTATATTGCGCGAGCTGCGACACAATCTGGACCGCAATGGCCCCTGTTCCAATGATAGTAATCGTCTTGTCGGCTAACCCTAGCATCTTCGGGTTTTCCACGGAGCCCCCCGTGTAGTTGTAGTCCCATCGAACCGTGTGGAACAACTTGCCTTTGTAGTCGAATATATTGGGATAGTCCGGGCCTTTTGAACTGGTGATTGAACCCGAGGCGATGATTGTCAAGTCGGCAACGATCTGAAAAGACATCGCCTTCTCCCTTCGCCAATCATTCGCAACGCCCAGCAGAACCAGCTACTATCCAGACCTTTTCCGCCTCGTCCAATCCAGTGTTTCGACAAGGTCCTGAACATGGCTCGAGTTGCCATCCCGTAGGTGCGTGCAATCCGCTCCACGTGCTCCCTGATCTCGTTGCCCGACGCATAATTGTTGCGGGGCATGTACCCAGTTTCCTCCAAAAAGGGCATGTAGATATAGCTCTCCGTATCGCACATCAGCCCGGGATATCGATTCTAATACCAGCTGCACCGAAGCCCGCGGCACTGTCGATGATGGTGATCTCCTCAGCGGTAAATCGCCCAGTCTGGGTCAAGCGCACTGCACACAGTAGACCTCCAAACCGGCACCAATTCTTGGGATCTTATGGCTGCCCAATTCCGCTGCAACTGCTCGCGTTGGGCTTCTATGCCAACCTCTGCATGCTGTGCCCAGGGACCTGTGAGGAATGTTCAAAGGCTGAGTCCCGGGTAATTTCGATGGCTTTCACGGTGCCGCGAGCCCGAAGTTGATCTCGCGTTCCGCTTCGTATTTGGCTTCAACAGCGGTGGCTTTGGCTTGACACCAACTTTCTAGAATACTGGGTTTAATGGCCATTCTGGCAAATCCGTACTGAGAACGATTTCAAGGTGTTGCAACGCTTCAGGGGCTTCACAACAGTATAGATAATCTGCCTGGGATAGTTACGACGCGTGCATCACTCTAGCGTTGTGTCCCTCACTCTATCACACCGTCTACGTCTTTGTGCCGCGACATTCAAAACGAAGCAAGGGAGCGCTCTGAGAAGACGGATATGTTCCAATTCGATGCATACATTCTGCGATCAGCGGGCTAAGCCTCCAATAAGGCTCCAGCCGCTTCTCCTAAGGGGGAAAGGATTGATGTGTGGCTCCTCCCTTGCTGCTCCTGCCAATGAGTGAAGAAATGCGAGCTTCTGACCTATATTGGAACATTTCGCATCAACCAGGCCTCAGATAATGCACACAACTCGACGCCGGGTCCAGAACGAGCTTTAAGGTTGCACCCCGCGTCCTCCTTGCATGACTGGTATCTCCGGGCTCCTTGCCTGCGACATCCTTGACCAGACTTGGAGTCGCGGCCTATTGCTCCTTTCTTTGTTGGAGTCACCCCTTACTATGAAAGTCGGTTTGTGATGAACGCGAGATGAAGACGAATCTTTCCCTGCTCATGGCGAAAAGTGCTCCTCTTCCATGCCCTACCTCAAACGCTGTACATGGTGGTCATGCGCGATGACCGACGGTTCTGACATCTGTGAGCGGAAGTGCCAATATGATGTCCGGCATTAGCAAGTGGTGACTTCAGGCGCCTTGAGCGTAGCACAGTAAGGCAGATAGGCCATTCCGAAACCTCCTTGCCCGCTCTGTCGTGAACCTGTCAGGGTGTTGACGAGGCTGCCAGTAGCTGATAAGCCTCCAAGTTATGTGAAGTAATCGTATGTGAAGATCGCTTGGTTATAATTGAAGCGAGAAGCCATACCGTGTGATAACAGCCACGAACATAATCTGTTGCATAAGCTACAAACACGCGATTGCAGTTCGGAAGTGTATCATGAATAGCAGCAGGTCTCCTGGTTTAGGTATTGGCTGTCTCATTCATTTCTAACCAACCACTTGATGTCTATCATAGCGCGTTGAAAAATTCTGTAGTACTTTGACCTGATTGTAGAATTGAGAAGTTGATAGACAACTTGCAGGAGCACTTGCTCTCACAATCGGACATCTCCCATTACAACCCTCAGATGAGTGGTACCTGATCTCCAATCCTTCCATAGTCCCACTTTCTTTCCAGGCCTCTAGAATTTTGACATAACTTGCCATACCTTCTCCCCACGGCATATACCTTGCCATCTTGTCAACATCGTTGCTTCCGTAACGGTTCGAAATTCTATAATCCCCAGAGCCACACACTGTTGTGGCTGTGAGCAATTGCCCGTGCGACTGACTGCGTCGTCCAGTGCTCTTCTCCTTTCGCTGTGGGCTCGATACGGACCTTGTCAATATAGCCGCCTGCCCCCAAAGTGGAGCTCTGAATGATATAGGCCACATGTTCTGCGGCACGACCGAACATATATGACTGGTTCGCGGTAATACCAGCCTGCGAGGTACAGGAAAAAAAAGATTTGGAAATCTAAAGGGCTTCTACGGTGGTATTATCTCGAACAGTTGGTCTGATATGGTCCTGGACAGCTTCCAACCTAGGTCGATCAAGAGCTTTGACTAGGTCCAGGAAATCCGGCTGCATGTTCAGTGTGCCAGCAATTGCGGCAGAGAATGATGGCGAACTTGTCCATCCATCATTGACTAAATTCTCTAAAAGGGTGGGTTCGAGATGGAAATAAACGCGTTGAAATTCTCCTATCGCTTCGTCTGTCATCCCGACCTGGCTTTCAGAATGTTGCCCTTCCACCACACGGGATCGGTAACCTGATCTTTCTGCAAGCCCACGGCAGCCGGTGTCCGTTGAGATACAATTAATTTCTTGGACCAGCGAGCAAGCTGTGGAATCACCTGAACAACCGTTGAGCCCGTCCCAGTTACCCCAACCCGTTTCCCTTGTAACTGGTGCATGACAGGGTTAGCCGGCGAACCGCCGGTAGAGTCGTAATCCCACCGGGCAGTATAAAAAATATGACCTTGGAAATAATCGACACCATGCAAATTGGAAACCTTCGGCTTGGAGGAGGCGCACGGCAAACAGGAGGCCGCCGTATCCTGCGCCAATAATCAAGATCCGGTTGTGCGTTAATGAAGCCTTCAGTAGGTTGAGACCGTGGGTATGGATGGTGGTTTTGGGCCATGGGTCGTAGCTAGGTCATTGAGCCGTGCGCTTGTGCAGTGATAAACTGGGCGAGCAACATTTCCAGCTATCTTCACGCTCATAATATCGTCGTTTGGCCCTTTGGTTGGTCTGGATCGCGTTTCTTCAGAGGCACTCATAGCGTCTGTGGTAAGGCTGACAGTCATAGCTGTTGTTGGTTGTTGGTGGCACCCAAGTATACGAACAACACCATGCCACGAGAAAAGTACGAGAGGTTTAGGACTTTTAGCCCAAAGTAGTATATGCTTTTGCCGGTTTACCACAAAATTCCACACTTGCCAAAACAGTCTCACAAGCCTGAACTGGCCAAAGGGGACATTTGCTGAACGGTATGGACGTTAGGTGAAGTCTGTGGCAAGGCGTCGGCTCCTTACGTGGTCAGGAAATAGTGTTCCATTATTGAGCACTGCCATTCCTGATCCCTCTAGTCATTGCTGGGTTGGGAAATGTCCTATCATTCGCCGAAGCTCGACGAGTACCCTGAACCCAGATTTTTCGGGTGTAATGTCTTCCGGGAGTGTTGAAGGACTGGACGCAAGGAGCATTCCTTCATTGAGAATGCAAGGCATTTAGCGCAACTGGTAACCAATTTGTCGTCCATCCCGTAATTTCCATGACACCGCTAATTACCGCCAGAGTATAGAGAATGCCCGTGTATTGTACTGGTGATATTTGGGTCCGTGACACTTACCTTGGCCCTGTTCACTATTCCACATTACGGTGAACATCAGTCTATGTCAATCCTAATGCAAATATGCACAATATTCCGGCGCATGCAAGTATCCTGTGAGCACGAAAATTACTCTGTCAGCTTCCATCTGACGCTGCTTCAGGTCCTTTGATCGAATCTTGCATTATTGCAACAATCTAGGATATTAGCTTAACATTTATAAGTTAGCAAAACTGTAGACAAAATCAGGCAAGAGAGACCTTGATTGCCCACGTTTACACCATGTCTACCAGAATTCGCAACAGTCAGAAACTTGTACCTCGCACATTTTCCGGCCTGTTCAGGTGGCCCCATCTGGAGCTGGAAATGTGATAATTATGTTAGATGATGCTCCCGGCAAGCAGTATGTACCGCAGGAAGGATGACAACCTGAATTCTTCATCCACGTCCCTTTTCTTGCTTTTCATACTCTGCCAGCTGACTTTAAAGTCCACCACAGGTCGTCCCTTTGCCTCCGCGATTAGTGGTCTTTGCCAACCCAGACCAGGCACGTTGAAAATATAGGCTGGACCAAATCCCTGCTAGTAAGTTTAGGTTATGGCCGTGGGACGTTTGAAAACCAAAGTTCAGCAAATACCAGCTCACAGAGTATCGTCGGCAATTGTGGGAAGTACCAGTATTATTTCAAACTCAAATAAAGCACAGACAATACATGAAACATGGTAAATATTGTAATAAAGTACTAATAGCTTTTGAATACTTTAGCTGGCCAAAATTCAAGAACACAAATATTGAAGAGTAGTATGATACTCTGTCGAACACGTTAATTTATGGTCATTATGTTATGCAGGCACGGTTTGAATATTTTTCCCTTTCACAGAAAGCCATTGGAGAGGAATCACACCAAGACTGGCAGTCGCTGCACAAGCAACGCCAAGGTAGAACGTCTTGGTTATAGCCGCATTGTACATCTCCAGCACATCAGGCATAATATCATCAGGGACCACGGCTCGAAGCATGGTTGGACCCGAATCGATTAGTTTCGCCGCATCCAGGTCGGGAAATTGGGCTATATCGTGCAGTAGCTGGTTTTGAAAAACGTTTTGTGCAACAAAGTTGAATAAAGCTGCTGACAATGTCTGTATGAAGGTGATAGATGCGGTCCCACTGGATATATCAGCGGCTGGGAGTGCAGTGTTAACGATTACCAGGGGCAATGAAATTCCAGTCCCCAAACCTATCCCAAAGAGAGCTTGGTAGCCAATCCAATAAGGTGAGCTCGTGCCAACCGTCATTGTCGAAAGCAAACCGGCGCCAACTGCGGCTACTATGGGCGTGCTGTAGATGAATGGCGTATAGTAACCTATTTGGCCCACAGCCCAACCACATAGCAAAGAGCACGCGGTGACGCCTAGGACCATGGGGAGGTTCATAATACCTGACATTGTTGCACTCGTATTCTTGATGCCCTGGAACCAGATCGGGAGCTTTCAGATATCACGTCAGTCGGGGGCTTATCACAGCAAAATCAGTTCTCGCCAGAGGAAGCGTTCTTACATAATAAGCGAAAACCATAAATGACCCATTGATGAAAAAGGCGAACACTGCAGCGCCACAGACATTCCGATTTTTGATCAATCGCGGCGGAATTGTGGCCCGATCCTGCTGCCATAGTTGAACTGCAGAGAACCCCAAGATGCAGAACCCTCCGATGACCAACAAAACGATGATGCGCCAATTATCCCATGGCCAGGTTGCTCCTCCCCACTGAAGGGCCAGTAGGGCAGATGTGATAGCAGGTAGTAGGAAAAAGACGCCTAACGGGTCTAGTTCCAACAGTCGTTGGATTCCGCTGGAGGCTGACATCCCAATCCTTCCGTTCTTCGGCTTGACAAACAGCAGCACAAAGAGGCCTGTTGCTCCTCCCAACGGGAGGTTAATGTAGAAGCACCATCTCCAGCTGACATAGTCGGTGAATACACCGCCTAACAGAGGGCCAACAACGCCAGCGATGCCGTATAAAGCAGAAAGCAACGCCGTCAGGACTGGCAGCTTCTCAAGTGGCATAGTTTCGGTCAAAATCAGCATGGCGCCTAGGAAAAGCCCAGATCCACCTAATCCAGCAATAGCTCGCCCAATAATAAGGGCTATTGAGCTGGGCGCAGCGCCGCAGATGAGGGATCCGCCCTCGAAAATGGAGAGTGTGATCAAGAAAACATATTTGACCGAGTAGAACGTGTACAGTCTGCCATACACAAGAGTGAAGCTGCATAAGGTCAGAGAGTAAGCACTGACATACCAGCCCATCTCGTGCATCGAATTGAACTCGGCCGTGATTTTGGGAATTGCGGTCGATAAGATTGTGCTGTCCTAGGAGAATCAAAGGTGTGGCATGTTAGGTTCGTCGGGCCAGGAACAGAAAGACGTATACGGGTATAACCTTTGCTGACTTACCAGCGACATGCAGAATACGGCGAGTGCCAGTCCAACCAAGACCGCAGCCATTTTCAATGGTGATGTATAGTTCGTGTCATTGCGTGGCTCAACCGGGTCCTGCTGATTGTCTGAGCTCGTTGTCGCGCCTTTATGCTCTGCTAATTCGGATTTGCAAGTATCTGGTGCGGGATGATCCGCCGCTTCAATGCTCTGGATTTCAATGCCACCGTTCTCAAGGCTGTGTTGTTCATCTGGTGCATCAAGCCTTGTCGTTGACTCCGAGTTTTGCGATTCAATCGGCCGCCGTGGAACCTTCTGTCGAATCCTGCGTATCATCGTGTCTCTTGGGCGAATACAAGTTGGTAGTGACGGCTGTTATTCATGCAGAGAATTGGCAGAATGAGTGAAAGCCTAGACAACTAGGTCAGAATACGCTCAAGATCTAGAAGCCAGAGAGGATACAAGTACAAGCTCGGGACGTGGCAGCGTCTCTGATTCACGTTAGAGCTGCTTACATGTATACGTACCTGAGCTGGTTTGAGGAATGTCTTCACCCTATGGGGCGACACTAGAATGCGGAATGCATGCGTCCGAGGAATGACCATGTTGGTGATCACTGCCCGGAAGCCTTTGCATCCGAGGTCCGTTTCTCTTGTTACATACCCTGTCTCAAGGGCAAGATTTGCTCAAGTAAGGGACAAATAGAACTGGATCAGAAAAGCTGGCCGCGTACGTCATGTCTGGATCCAGAACGTGATGGGCGGCTAGAGTCATCGGTTCATATGCCTTTAAGATTTATTAGCCTGACAACATAGCATTTGCGGATACGTGGCCCTCAATAATGTATGCGCAATGATAGAATAATCACCATAATTGCCATCAACTTTTCCCATTCATGATAGCGTCTTTAATCATTGGTAGGCACGGTAGGCACCTACATCCTTGAGTACATCAAATACAATAAATAAGGGAGCAGTATCGGTACATAAATCAAACTTGAGTTGAGTCTTAATGAGCTTGCCGGCCAAGCATGACCACCGTCTTCGCTCCGTGCTGCACCCAGCCTATTCGGCAGTGGTAAGAATTCAATGAAATGTGCATCAGCCAATGCCTTTCTTGTCCTCTTGATGACCTGATGCCCGGCGTAGGGAAAGATATATCGACCAATCATAGTCGACCTAGCCGTCTTGGGTATGGAGCCGGGCGCCAAAACGCGATCTGAGATATGTACCTTTTGCCCGGTTATATCCCTCTCGACTGAAATTCGACCAAGAGTTCATCCCGGGCGAGCGTGGCATTGCAAGATTCGGGGTTTAGTCTCAATGCCTCTCTAAGAAGTGGCTAGCATCGCGGCATCCTCCACGGCCGTATTTGCGCCCTGTCCGATGTTCGGGGTCATCTATTGATGATATTAAGCACAGAGTGTCTGCCATGTTGAGGTGAGGCTTACTTTGTGAACACTGTCTCCCAAAAGGACAATACGATCGAAATGCCACATTTGCAATAGCCCTTCCTATAACGCCGCCATGCATGCAAACGTTCTGGTTGCTCAGAGATTACCTACGAAGACGTGTTCTGTGACCAGGACATGCAAAAATTTGGGCAGAACTTCGCTGCATCCTCTTCTGAGAATCGAGGGGTGTTGAAATACACTGACTTTTGTGGAAGCTTCACGAGGATGAACCAGAAGACACGGCTCTCTTGTCCATGGAATGTTATCACGCACAGCCCCGTCGAGTTGATGTGCTCCTCGAACTTGAGTCCGGCTAGCTGTTCAGATATTTTCCAAAGACGCACGTGTATTCAACTGTGAAAGCTGTTGATCTTCTGTATTAGCCTCGGAGGATGAACAATTCAATATGCCTTGCACACCCTTTTTCTCCAGGGAAGTGACAAGGCCCGACTGCGTTGCCTTTGCTAATCGCCATATCTCGGACCTAACCCCACTATGGACGCCATCAGCACCGACTACAAGGTCTCCATTAAACAGAGACTGCTGGATATATCAACCAGGCGTGTCTCGCAGGCAATATCAAAAAATTTTGTATCCTAACGAGACTTTACTCGATGTGCGCATTACACTATCAAGTATTTCGATAAGGACAATCTGGTCTTACCCCATTGTACGACACTGACTCATGCTCATCATGGCTTACTATCTATATGTGGCCCAGATCGAATTCGCAGGCGCGATTCCCTATATCCACCGATAAGACTTACTAAGCTGATCAGTGGGTTTCTTTGGGGTCCATGTGGCACAGACATGGAGTGGCACACGGAATATTGACTTTTATTCGCCAAACAGGTTAGTCAAGAGCATTAAAAGGCTGATAGGACTAAGACCGGCCAAGGGGGTCTTGCGGAAAGGTGGTGATAGTTTTCCCGAAAACACCCTAGACTCTTACAAAAAAGCAACCATTTGTGCCCCTGATAGTTTCACCACAGTTCGGCTCGGCCCTCTAGAACACTTCATTCGGGCGAGTGGTCTATCTGCCAAGTGCTGGGCAAGAACCAGATACTTACTTTTTCCGCGGGTGTGGGTTGCTTGGGCTGTTTTCCTAGTAAAGTGAGATATTTGAGAGGTGTCTATACTTGCATAGAAAGGCACCTGCATGTTACAGTTGCATCCAATTTCTCATGGCGTGTAACGCCTCGAAACAAATTGTTGAGTTGAGAAGTCCCACGGGTCTAGAAGGTCTGGAAACCCCTTTGGTTCCTTTCTAAGAATATCGACCTTCAAATAACATCCTTGGTTACCCTGTACGGTTGGCATATGTGATGGGCCAAATTAGTATGTCAAGACCCAATGGCGTGCTCATAGTAGCAAGTTATTCTCCGCTGGGCAATCAGAGTGTATGCAGGATGATGCAGGTCTAAGTAGTCTGACTCCTATTGAGCCACGTTTGTCGTTACCATCATACCCAGTTCATTGTCACCCAGCTCATAGATATCGTAGAAGATTGAAATTCCACCGATTACTTGCAGCTCAAGTCGGATCACACTCAGCTCACTCGGCGGTTGCTGCTGACGGCCACCCAAGGCGTCGATTTCAAACTCGACCATGCTCGCGTGCTGGTGCCCGGTGGGCTGGTCATCTGCTTCTTTATCGGACGAATACTTCTACACGGGAATCCTGGACGGAGAAAGAACACACAGCAGAATCGGTTCCGGCACGCCTGGTCCGACTATTATCGGCAGGCGCCGTACCCGTGCTCTGGATACAAACGGTAAACCCTGACGAGATCGGAAACTATCGGTAGGCCGAAGCGCTATTCCCGCCAAAGGGCCAAGGCGAATGCTCTCGAATTGGCTGACAGGGGAAATACGAAGCGAGCACGACTCGCCCCGGTTGGTCGCTGCCACGCCGCGTCTGCATGGTCTCGGATTGCGTTACCCAAACAAAAGAGGGTCCAGGGAGCCAGCAAATAGGAATCGCCGCCCAAAAAGCGGCTTGAGCCGAGTGAGAAGAAAGCCTACTCACTGACTTTCTGACGGAGAGGATCAGCCGCTACTGGCTGATCGGGGGACCAAAGGAGGTCCGACGACCTTTGATTTCAGCCAAGTTGGCCCAGCTTTGTCTTCTGGGTGCGTTGAGAGGCCGGTATAAGACCCCCACTGCTGCGGGAGAGAGGGTGAGGTTATGCTAACTCCATTCGCATCAGCAATTCACCAGGCCATGATAACACTGGGCGTCGACGACGGAGTTCTTATCATGATCCGACCTCGACGAAACTGGACAGCAGAAGAAGACGTCATTCTGAAAAGAGAGGTTAGGCGAGGTTGGTTCCACCCAGCGATTTACCCCTGCTGGGGTACAGATACTTACTGGTGACTTGACTTTGTAGTACAAGCAGAGGGTGACAACATCAGTTGGCATGAGATCGCTGCATTCCTCCCCGGGAGAACAAACAAAGATTGCCGCAAGCGATGGTATGGCACAGCAGGAGCCAAGGTAAAGAAAGGGCCCTGGACAGAGGCCGAGGACGCACGTCTGCGGAAGGCAATTGAGCGGCATGGCACAAAGTGGGCTGTCGTTGCGTCTGTCGTGGGAACCAGGCTGCCGGATCAGTGCTCTAAGCGATGGAGTCACGCAATCAATCCTGATATTGATCGCAGTCCATGGACTCCACAGGAGGTACGCATCCCAATACACAGGCCGGTGCGGCAGCAAAACGGTTCTAACATAGACAGGATGAATTGCTGGTCGAATATGTGAAGAAGCATGGCCACTACTGGCAGCAGATTGTGTCTCTATACTTCCCTGGCAGAACCAGCCTGGCCGCAAAAAACAGATACCACATCCTGCAAAGACGACTGAAGACCGAGGGCGACGGAGGAACCGACCAGCTTTACAGCTGGGAGAGAGTAATTGATGCCAGCTCATGGCAAGGGATACTGTGGTCTGATCCAGATCAGCCACACTGCGACAATCCCGTAGGTATAGAAAGGAGCTTTCAGGGACTACCTTCCTCACTAGGGACATCGCCAGCAGGCGATACACTTTCTCTCATAGCAGCCGGCCACTCTGGGCCCGATCAAGGACGGTCCGCTTGGCTGCCGTTGACGCCGTGCTCTCCTATCTACTCCGCTCTGAGTGAGCCTAACGTCAGTCAGACAATTCAGCAACCTGGAAACGGTAAGTAGAGCCCAGGTGCCTTGTACAACGGCATAATCTATTCTTAGCTCCATCTAATCGTATTTAGAGACCGGCGACAATAGAAACATTTCCTTCGACTGCGCATTCCCTTCTGCCGTCACCATTGATGATCTCCTGCAGGGCATCTCGTCTACGTCTTCCACAACTACAACCACGCCCTCGTTCACTCCCGCCTCGTTGACGGATTCGGGCTCAACCGTTGAACCGACGCCTGACTCTGACCAGCGGAGGGTGTGCATACAGGCAGTATGCTCCCCAGATAAACTCAGTGCCATCCTGGATGCTGTGACGAAGTACTCAATCTCTGCCGTAATCAAGACGGATGATTAGCGGCCCCAGTTGTGACCACGTAACTTGGGTGAGATTTGGTGAGATATGGCGATATTATCCGAGATTTGGGCAGTTTGTTCTATGTTAAACTTTTCAGCGTTGGCGCAGAGCTTATAGTCCGGCCTGAACTCGCTTCAGATGCAGTGGAGGTTATTTTTATCTTGCGGTATCGTTACTATATAGCTACCCATATACGCAGTGAAACTAGAGGCGCCCGTACCCGGGGCGTGGATTCCTTCCTCTTTATGACACCATTCTTCCAGAGAGCGCACGAGGCTCTACATTACTAGCGGAACTATTAACCTGATATTTAAGGAGCAGATAACAAACACAAGACAATATTATATAATTGTTGGTTCTCAAAATGTTTACGTTGTGGAGAGATCACGTATATCTATATTATTTTCCTGTACAGGCATGTTTTTCTACAGCCAACGTGACTTGCCCATTTGACGAGGCTACTTTCATGAAGGCGCCCAGAGGGTTGCTCTCTAGGATCTCTCATCACCCGTCAAGGCTCAGCGAGTGCTCAGTGAGCGCTCAGGTCTGATGCAGGGCAGGACCAGTGATCAGTCACATGCGTCGCATCAAAACGCTAAAAAGCACTAGAACACCAAGGACGTCGAAGTCAAGGCCTCAATTCTTTCCATCATATTCAGGAACTGGCGTGGCCCAGGAGAAGGAGATGCGGTTGTACAGGCTGACCGCGCGCTCCTTCTTGGATAGACAAAGAAAATAGTGCTTACTAAGAATTGTTTGTATATTGTTGTTCAAATTAGTGGTGAATCTCTCAAAAATAGAAGACAAAACAAAACGTATTCTCTCGCAATGGGTAGGGTCAGATTCACGACTTCGCTACCACGTTGACCTAACTTTGTGGGTAAGAGGGTAGAACTAGGCAACACCAGAAAATTGGAGAATCATCCTGCCCAACTTGTTATGCTCATGGTCCGCAACAGACCTTTATACCCAGACAAGTCCCTCTTGCAATAGGTCATACATGGTGAATAAGGAATGCCTCTATGGACAAATATCCTGGGGACCAGCATTCTCGCAGGGGGGTCTAGGAAGAGTTAAATCCTCAGATGTTTTCACGACCTTCTCTGTGAGGAGATATTGCTGTGTATAGTCATTCAACGGCTGGAATTTCCGGCATTTATGCCAGGTGTTAAAATCGGGATACGGATCAGGAAAGCCTTCTACCCAGCTGACGGCCACGATGCCAACATCTCCATGGCACTGCACTACCTGCCGGAGCATGTCGATGCAGTGGCCTAAAGTGTTAATGAAGAAACGGCGGAATAGCCAGAGAGCCCAAAAGGTAGGATTTCGACTTACCAATGTGCAGGCGAAGGGTATGATTGGAATCCGTGAAAGAAAGAGGTCGATTTTCGGGACGGGAATAATAGTCAAAAGTATGTATATTGCCGAACCAAACTTACACAATCTAATTGCGCAATTAGCATATCGCCTCGTTTGGATTTTATTTCAGGAGAGGCAGTCCGTTGCGACGCACCTTATGGAATACTTCCAAGCCACCCGTATACCACTCTCCATCGGTGGTGCGCAGCTTTGCCTGGGTTGGTGGCTCTTTTAGATGCGTCAGATCGTTTGGCTCGACCTTGATTTGTCTCACTAGATATCTGTTAGACCATATATTCAGAAGTCATGAGATATCCAGGCAACAGACTGTCTACGATCTCGTCCCATGCAGCGTCTAGTTCTGGACTCGGTTCGCCTTTGTAGGGATTTTTATCGAGCAACGCTAGTTGGAAGCGGACAGTTTCATACTCCACTGCCTCCAAGGCCCGTGCTAGGAAGAAGAAGTTAGAGCCCAGCAGTAAAAGATGGCGTTGGCTCTATAAAGCTTTGACGAGGATCGCGGGGACTTACAGTAAGCGGACAGTTGAGCCGCACAATGTTGTTCTGTCGGGTATCTCTGCTGAAGTCCCGAAAAGAAGAATGAGAGTGAAAATAGGAAGAAAATAACATGGGCTGCCTAAATGTAGTTCGACATGCTTAGCTCCCGCCAGACATGTTGCCGTCGAAGCACTTGATTTCTCTCTAGGAGGCTTTTTCAGTCTTCACCTGTGGTTGAACACGAGCTGGTGAAGCTTGTTGTGGTTTGATCGCCTTGTAGGTGACGACGTTTTTGGCATCCATGGCGTCTTGCAATGCTCTATGGCAAAATGCAGGAAGACAACAGGCAAGCATGAAGTGACGACAAGTAAATAATAATTCATCTCTGGAATTAAACTTCTGAAATGGTTCTCGATGGGACATGCGGTCAGAGCCTACTACTATGTTGCGTCCAAGCCTCTCAGCTCAGCAGATAGACAAGTCCCTTACTTTCTTTTGTAGCGGATATCATTTCCGGAGTAGCGAGTTGATTGAATGGAGAGACACTTCAGGTGTATGCCGTGAAAGGTTAATAGAAGTACAAACCCTTGCATCGACGTGGATACTTCAATTGTCCCGCTCTGAACAGATGCGCATTCCACGGATAGGCAAGGTCGAGGCTTGTGCAACATAATTACTGGGTACCTTGTGGCATATTGGGACAGTGAAATGAGTTACAGTGTCTCACCGGAATGGAGACAGGATCAGTCTCCTGTTGTTAATGTCCCTATTTCCATGCAAAGGCTGCACATGTTCTGTGGTGTGGGACAATCTCCTGTCGACCGTAAGAGACCACTAGTCATATATAGTATTTTCCTATTTTGGATACCAGAACTGCAAGCTCTGGTTTGCGGAACTTATATAAAAATTTCTGTTTTTTATACAATTTACAGTTATTTCTTTTCAAGACCCTGTATTACGCTGAGTTACTTATTATTCCTCATGTAACGAACTACCATATATAGCTAGATTAAAAGGATCAGATCTTTATTTATATTATCAACAGTTAATGCTGATAATCATGTCTAGACTGATACTACATTCCTTCCTTAAGGTTGTATCACTTGATAATCTGTTCCTATCCATGTTACACTACATTCACTGCACTCCTAATGTCAGTCTCTAAGGCGGAAAAACTCGTTGACTCTACATTACGCAACTTCAGATGTTTGAAAATCCCTTGATATTTGACCCATAGACTGGATAAAAGAAACACAGGCATGACCTGTGTGAACATCAATCGGTTCCGCATCATCCTGATATCCGTCGAGGCAATGTATGAAGATGACGTCGTCAAATTGAGCATCTGGGTTAGATTCCAGAAACTCCTCCAAAGTAGCTTGGTGAAAGGCGATTCTGGAACCTAGAGGGGATGACTCAAGGTTTTCGTGGACCTGAGCGAGCGTAAAAGGGTTGCCTCTTGCACCAGAATCTTTATTAGGGCAAACAGAAAATTTCAGGAAAGATGAAGGGACATACCATACCGTGCTTAATCACCTGACGCCCATCCCCACCTGACGCCCGTTTTTGACGACCACCACAAGTAGAAAAAATGAAGTTTTTGAAGCAGATACAGACAATATTATACAAAGATCTTTTGCCAGACATAATATGACATGCTGATAGAGCTATGCATATCTTTCAAGAGTCGCGGAAGCGTTGTGGAAGCCGGATCTGCCGTCCTCGACGATTGACAGTGGTAGGGGTCTCTAGGACAGCTTCAGCTGCTGGAGGTGATCGTTTCTGTTTCTTTGGAGCCTTTGGTATTGCTGGCAGCTTAGGTCTCCTCTGCTTAACAGTTTTGATATCATTTTGAAGCTGTATCTCAGCTCCCTTGGCTAGACGAGCCTCCTCTTTCTGGTGCTCCTTCTCAAGCTTCTTCTTCTCTGCTTCCAGCAACCGAATTTGCCGTTCTACAGCCTTCATTCTCCTTCTCTCCTCAGTAACTCGCTGCTTCTCTTCCTTCTCCCGCTGTCGCAGTTTAGCCTCCTCTTTTGCGGCTTTAGCTTGCTGGATAGCCTCATCTTTCTCTTTCTGGAGGTCACGCGCCTGCTGGATCTTCCTAGGAGAATAAAAGACTGCATTTCCTGCCTCTGGCGCCTGCAACTGGAATATAAGAGGCTTTCCACGCTGCCGTCTTTTCTTTTCGTTAACTAGCGCTTCCTCGAGGCCTTGGCAGCGTGCCTTGAGCAGGATATTCTCTGTAGAGAGGTGATGCATTGTAAGGCTTAACTTCTTGGTATTTTCATCATGCAAATCCGCCACCACCTTTTTAAGAAGCCTCTCAATCTTTCTCCAGTCCTCTGCTTGCAGTATAGATCGTGAGGATTCACTGGAGGAAGGTCTTTGTGTTGTATCCTCCCTAAAGCG
>NW_027396103.1:0-115125 GCF_047715535.1 Aspergillus foveolatus | reverse complement strand
AGCCCAGTTGATCTCCATGAACTCTCAATATTTGCTGGAGATAAAGCTTTATTCCAACTTGCCCAGAAGAGCCTGAAGAAGTCTCGTTTTGTAATCGCGCTAAGGCCTTGAGAAGCATGCAGAAACGCTTCTAACTCGTCACTATAGGCCTTGGATAGAGGAGAGAAGATCCCAACATCAAGAGGCTGCAATGTGTGAGTTGAATGAGGGGGGTATGTAGCCAGGAGGATCTTATTTGCTTCACAGTAGTCGAGAAACTTCATGGTGACATGCGAGCCATGGCCATCCAGGAATAAGAGCCTCCAACGCCTCCTTGCCTTTGCTTTGGTCTCCCTGTCAAAGATATCTCGAAGCCATGCCAGTCCTATCTCATCATTGGTCCATCCAGAAGCGGAAGAGGTAAAGAAGCAGCTGTGTGTTTCATATTGGAAGTCTTGAAGCCAGGTATCTTGTAGTTGGCTTGCAGCAGATTGATAGACGAGGCCTGGGGATAGTGAGGTTCCATCTGCGCAAATACAAGCAATAGTAGTTATCCATTCACGATTTCCATCCTGGAGACGCTGCTTGGATCCCTCGGCAATATAGGACTCCTTAGAGAAGATTCTTTTGCACTTGGAGAGAATCCCAATTAGGAAACCCTTCTCATCCATGTTGTAGGTATCCTCTGGCTGGATATCATATTCCTCCATCTTCTGCTTCAGAGAATCAAAATATAGCGAATATTTAAAGGCAGAATCAGCCTTCTTGCGTGATGAATCGATGCCAGTTGTGTAGGCGCTCACAAGCTTGTCATCATGCTTCTTTAGCCAGCGTGAAACCCAGTTCTTTCCTGCCTTTTTTGCAGCAATTTCCTCGGCAAAGTTTTTGACCATCTCATTAGAAGAGAATAATCCTTTCTTCGCCTGTTTATTGATGTAGTTTATAAGCTCCTTCGTCTGTTGGGGGTTGAGAAACTGCATGTTTTCGTATTGCTGCTTTTTTGAGCCTTGGACACCTCGATGCCTTCTGGACAACGTTGAGCGGCTCACACCAAACTTTTTCGCAATCCGAGCATAGCTAAACTGTTTTCCAGGCTCCAGGGATTCTATTTCTGCCAGCGCTAGCTCCATTGAAGTTATACCGAGTTAGATACAGGCATTTGAAATCGTTATCTAAAAAGTCGGTGTATACAAAAATCGGGCGTCACGTGGGGATGGGCGTCAGATGATTAAGCACGGTAGCCCAGCGGCGCCGGGTCCACACCCGTAACGTGGCCATTCTCCACCACGAGATCGGCTAGGATCACAGTGCTGTCTCCCTGTCCGCAGCCGATTTCGAGGACTCTCGAGTCGGGCTCGATGTCCCACTGTGAGACGATATTGAGTCGTTGCTGCAACTCGACATTGACAAGGCGGCTATACTTCTCTTTGGGCATGTACATGCGGGCAAGATTTTCGATGGAGTACGTCATGGCAGACGGACAGATGTTTTGCATATCGCAAATTCCGTTATCATTGCTGAGATGTACCGTTCTGCAGCGATGTTTCCGAATGAATAAAAAGCCCTCAAATTTATTTTTTGCTGGTAAGGAGTGTGGTCGACAGGAAAGGTAACATACGGAGTAGATGCTGCCGGCTTCTTCAGTACCTCTCCAGC
Source organism: Aspergillus foveolatus (assembly GCF_047715535.1). NCBI lineage: Eukaryota > Fungi > Ascomycota > Eurotiomycetes > Eurotiales > Aspergillaceae > Aspergillus > Aspergillus foveolatus. The sequence continues at coordinate 113,490 of NW_027396103.1, read as the reverse complement.
CGCGTTTTTCTGCACATACCAATGGATTGCTACAGAGTGAAGGAAATACTTGAGTTTACTGCGTGTCTATCTATTCACTGGAGTCTGTTCGATGCAACAGAAAGCGTTCCCAGAAATGGGACGGAGGGAGTGTTGCATAACTTACGCCGAAACCGACACAGATTTTGCATAAGCCAGTCGAACAGCAGATATTGGCGTTCTCAGAAAATATGATTGCTCACATACCTTACCAAGAGCGTTGTTGGACCTAACTGCTCTCAATACTCCTCCTGCTATCTGACCGGAACCGGCATCACCCAACTAAAAAATGGTCACGGCAAAAGAGTAAAGATTTAGAAACTGTCCTGAAACGGCGAATTTAATGCTAGTGAACATCTTGTCTTCCCATCTACTTCTTCAATGAGATTTCAAATGCTACTTAATTCATACTCAGCGCCCCGACCAGAGAAGATGATTCTGATCCAAACCATTATTGAACGCCCTTTCACATCCATTTATAGACATCTTTCCCATGTTGGAACACTCGAAAGTCGAGGAATTACAAGCTTGACGGAAAATGCTCCGGTGAGTCAATACTCCTTAAAATGTTGCAAAATTCCCAGCTGATGCGGTGGATTTTCCTTCATGGTTAAGTCAAGTCATGATCGAGATGACGATATCTTTGTTCAATTTGATCCTACGCAAGTGGATTAGATACCTGGACATTCTCCTCACTATAAACAACTGACGGTCAAGTTGTAGGGAGTTTAATATGACAGAAGAATATTTGGAAGCGGCAAAGCAGAGGATTGATGAAGCCTCGGATTCCCAAGTCAGAGAAGTATGTAGACGCGAATGGCATGTTGGCAGCCACAGCTTTTTGATATTTTTCTGCTCCAATTGCTAACCTCGTCCAGGTTGTCCAGAACGTGTTGCAATTTCACACAAACGATTCCAATTTCCCCTCTGCGATTTTGCACTGGTTTTCTGAGTTTTCCCGAACTCCAGATGTTGGCCAGTCGGACGAGCTAGAGACTGTTCTTCTGCGGGCGCAAATCCGCTTGCTGGTGGACCTGATCCTGACGAACAGCCCTTACCCAGAAGTGCGCGCCATTGTCAGCAACAAAGATGGCCCGCAAACGCCTTGCTCGACAATACGGTCATGGGCAATTGGCCTTTCCTTCGTCGTCGGCGGATCGGCAGTGAATCACCTGTTCAGCATCCGTCAGCCTCCCATTGGTATCGAGGCTATGGCAATCCAGCTGCTGCCATATCCCTTGGGAAAGGCAGCGGAGCAGCTTCTGCCTGATGTGGGCTACAGCCTCTGCGGTGTGCGCCACAGCCTCAACCCTGGACCGTTCAGCCAGAAAGAGCATTTACTGATTACTTCTTGGCAAATGGGGGAACCAGTCGACCGTACTCAAATTTCATCAGTTGAGTCAATCCTGTTCCTCTCCGTTCGCACCTCAATCGTTCAGAACTTACGTGCGGCTCCCTAGTCTGGCTCAGGTCCTCCCCCAGTAATACGGCCAGTCCTATGCTTCATCCTTTAGCTACCAGGTCCTGCTCTCTCTGTCGTCGGACTTGATGGGTAGGCTGGGCTCACTCAACCTAATTTAGCCATTAGCTGACGTTTACCAGGATATGGCCTTGCCGGTCTAGGCCGCAAGTTCCTCGTATATCCGTCCTTCTGCTTATTCCGCCAGTATCTGCCCACGCTCGCTCTCACTAACGCCCTCCATGGTGGTGAGTACAGACCGCTTAGATACGGGCGAGCCCGTCTAATATTCGTGACAATCACTAGATAAGAATTCACCAGCCTTTGGGCCATTCCGGCGGACATACAACACGTCCCGCTCTCGGTTCTTTATGTATGCCTTCGTAGGAATGTTCTGTTACGCGTGGTTTCCTGGCTACCTGTTCGAAAGATTGCGCATCTTCAACTGGCTCAGCTGGATATCTCCCAGCAACGTGGACCTGGCCGCGATTACTGGCATCTAAACCGGCCTGGGCCTCAGTCCCTTTCCAACGTTTGATTGGAATATGGTCACCACGGCACTCGATCTGCTTGTGGTGCCCTTGGTGGCCGCCCCGAACGTTTTCGCTGGCGCCGTCGTCAGCGGGGTCGTCATCGCAATTTTTTTTGGTTCACTAACATATACTGGGCTTCGCATCTGCCAATCAATACGAACAGGCTCTTCAATCGCTGGGGAACGTCATACAACGTGTCAGAAATACTAGACTCCCACGCGCTCCTCGACCAGGCCAAATACCAACAGTATTCAACCGCCTCTCTGGCACCGAGCAGCCTTGTGCGGTATACGTTCTACTTCGCAACATATTCCGCGACAATCTCGTATGCCATCTTTTCTCATGGCCAGACAATCATCGCCGGATTCCGGAACCTGGTTCGCAAAACTGGTCGGGTGACGGCTAGCACTACCGACGTCCATTCCAAACTAATGCGCACGTATAAAGAAGGTGATCATGCCGTATTCTAATGAGTTTGCGGACACCCAAGTTGCTAATCGGCTGTTGCACCCAGTTTCCGAGATATGGTATGCCGCGCTGAATGTGCTTGCCCTCACCCTTGCTGTCGTCGTCACCACTGCCTGGCCAACATCCGTAAGTTGTTGTCACAACAGCTCCTTAGATTCAGATTATTGAGATTGATCTTGTATCCTTGACATGCAGACAAATGTTGGAGTCGTCTTTGTGGCGTTCAGTGTTGCAGCAGCCTTCTTGGTTCCAGTCGGTCAGATTTACGCTCTCACAGGGATTGCTATCAACCTAAAGTACAACCATCCCTCCTCTCTTCTCCCAGTGAAGTATATGAAAGCTGACCCTTGGGCGTGCATAGTGTGCTGTCGGAATTTTTAGGGGGTCTATGGACTCCAGGCAACCCACTTTCAGTCAACTTTTTCAAGCTATCCGGGTACGTACCAAAACCCTGCTGCTTCAGAATCCAGTTCACTGATGTGACCGCACCCTTCCTGACAATCAGATACACCACTCTCGCCAATGCGCTGCCATTCATCAGCGATCTCAAACTGGCTCACTATGCTAAACTTCCACCTTGGCATACCTTTTCAGCCCAGGTCGTTGCCACGGTCGTATCGGCGGTTGTGTGCACAGCCATGCTTAACTATCAGATCAATCAGATTCCTGATATTTGCCAAAGCGGTGTTATTCCACTAACTCTCGAGCGTCCATGCCAACAGCACTCAGAAGGATCGTTTTACCTGCCCTGGAGTCAATACATATTTTAGTGCCTCGGTAATCTTTGGTAGCATTGGTCCTCGCAGGATGTTTGGTCCTGGAGGTCCCTACTCGGCTTTACTCGCTGCCTTCCCGATCGGTCTCACCTCGCCAGTGACACTCTACTTCGCACAACGACGAGTATACTGGTTGCGCCACATAAATCCGGTGATGCTGCTGTACGGGGGAACCACTTGGTCGCCGGTAAGTACATTTGAGAGGCCCACATTACCTTAGTACCCTTGCTTTTGACCACGGTGACTTCACAGCTCAACCTTGCCTACGTCTGGCCTGCGGTTCCAGTGTCATTGTTCTCGATGGCCTATCTTAAGAGGCGGTATTTAGAATTCTGGGCCAAGTACAACTATATTGGATCCGCAGCATTCTCATCGGCAATTGCCATTGCCAGCTTGTTGATATACTTTTCATTGCAATCAAATAGCATTGAGCTGCCCTGGTGGGGGAATTATGCGGATTTGGGATGCGAGAAACACGCGTGTACCGGCCTGAGCTTGACAGGCGAAGAGTACTTTGGGCCACGGGAAGGAGAATGGCATGAGTGGAATGGGCTAACTGCTCGAAAAAAGCAGGAGAGCATCCTTTAAAAACATACCCTAAATAAGAAATATACTTTGGATTCTATTGCTGTCTCGACCTCGGCTTTGAGGGAACATCATACACCATAAAGTAGGCACCATATTCGCCCTGTCCGCCTATTTGGTATCATCCTGTATAACACGATCCACCTCCCTGAACCCCAACCGCTCATAGATGCTTCGGCCTGCCTTGAACGCCAGAATGAAGATAGGAAGCCAGAGTTTCTCTGCATGCTGGATTCCACTCTCCACGAGTGCCGCGCCGATCCCTTTGCCTTGATTCTCGGGGTGGACCGCTAAATAATCCAAGGCTAAGCGAGCGACACTTAGTACTCGGTCTGGGCGAGGATCCCAGTTCCTAGAGAAGATACGTACTGATATATGGCCTCTTGGACAGGATGGCTTCCATCACCACTTCATTCTTCGCATCAATCTCGTCCATGCCCTCTTGCGGATTCCACCACGCAGAAGCCGCCAGGTCCTCATAGTGTTTTCGCTCCTTCTCGCTGACGTCAGGAACTTGCGCCTCGGCCCACACTGGCTTTCCATCCGCGGCAGTCGCATGGCCCCGTGGCAGAATCCAGCGCGCATACCCGACTACCGCACCGGTGATAGGGCCGACGACGGCCTTCTCGTGACGAGTCACCTCTCGCGAGCGAAGAAGGTTACGCGCGCTGCCTCTTTGCGGACTGTTCGATAAGGAAATCCAGTGTGATGTCTTTGGGCCACAGGGCGATCCATGTCGGGTCCTCCCAGAAGGCGGCCATATTATTGCGCGCCAGGGCGGCGTCGTCGGCCACGGTACAACGTTCGATTCGCCAGCCGGCCATAGCTGCGCCAGCACGTTGAAGTGTATGGGCAATGGCGGAATGGATTATGCTTGATGTTAGTGTCGGAATGTTCACAGTCTACTGGGGTTCTGAAGGTAAGTCGATGTGGTAGGTGGCGAAGTGCACTACTCTCGGTACTCAGACATAAAAACTATCAATATTTGGATAAATGTGAGCAGGTAAGGCTGAGAAAATCAGACTAGTAGCATAACCCTATCACCGTTTCTTAACATACTTACACGCGGTTCTAGCCATTTGCACCCTGAGCTATTTGTTGGTCTGAACTTGACTTCCCTCTTAACATATTGAATGACTGCGACTTGACCTGGATGTTGTGGTTAATTGCTGACCGACTATCAGTTCGCTTACTTCTAATTGAGTGCACGGCTGCGGGCTTCTGTCCTCCCAAACCGAGTCATGGAACTTGATCATCAACAAGACGAGCCTCTCTGGGACGAAGACGACGGCCAACCATGTATCTTCAACTGGAAGATCTCCAGCATCAAAAACGCTCCTGTAACATCTCCCACCCAACCTGAGCAGTTCAATGTCCAAAGCGAGCGTCTCACTAGAGTATACCGGGAAACGGAGATAAGCAATTGCTGCCCTCTAAGGATAGCAGACAAGACCATGCTTTGCTATTTCGTAGGTCTCATATGGTACGCTCCGTATATCTCCGGCTCTTGCAGGGTAATAGCCCTGATAGCCAATCGCTAAATCCTGCTGGGAATGAGCTGATCTGACCTAAGATAAGCCCAAGCAGGTATTCCAATCTGGCCTGTGGCCGTGTTCCATGCACAAGGCGTAATTATTCGTAGATATCTGTGTACGGCTTGTCAGAAGTCGGCGTTGGGACGCATTCTTTGGAGCAATCAGCGATTCGCTGCTGATTAAATCTTTCCAGAGTCCAGCAGGCGCAGCCCGGGGCCTTGTATTGCTTGCATGTCTTTTCCTTACATTGCGGGGATATTTTGCAGCAGTGATTGGCTACGACTGGGATACTGGGCATCTGTGGCACTCGGATAATCATCGTGCAGTTATTGTCAGACATTGTCCTCTGAGATGTCCCCTGGTTAGCTGCACATGGATCCGTCGGAATCCGGTTGGGATTGGTACGGTACACGTATGGATGCATCCATAGGGGCATTCTACTCAAGAGCGCATCATCCTACTGAGCCAGGCGTTGGCATATACAAGAGCAGGAATGCGATGCAAGCTATATCACAGATCCATTTTCATCTCAATCTCCTCGGTTGAAGGCTACTCGGCCACATAGGTGCTTTCAGTCTCTCCAGCTGAGCCAGTCGAGATCAGCTTAGAGAGCCAACATGCTCGCAAACCATGAACGAAGCGAGCGTTTTGGACGGTTGACAGCACCCGATGCAGCCCTAGACCTCTCCGTTCCATTCGTTCCCTGGCTGGAAAATTCTACCTGGCTTGTCTTGGAATTCTCACCCTCAGAGACGGTGACGTCCTGCTTTACCAGAAATCCCGCAAAATAAGCCTCAAGTTTCTCTACCTCGTCCGGCCAAATGCTGACGCCGAGAGCGAGGTCCGGACGTACGACGGCGACAGCTCCGCGGGCGTGATTTACGCCGTACCAGTAGTGGGCATCGTCATCAGGGGCTCGGTCATCATATACGACTGTTGCATGTTCTCGGAGTTGCTTGAGCTCATCGCCCTGGCCATTCCGTGGACCCAGCAATTCGGCGATTTGGTACGGCAGGGCCTTTGCGACGAGAACGACATTGAATCTATTTTTCCCCCCGAACTGATGGAAAAAGCTATCAGGGCTGAAAGCCCTACGTGAGAAGACGGCAAGTCCCTCGCGTACTGGTCCTTGCAGATCTGAGCAGAAGATCAAGATATGGAACCGTGATACTCCGGTCATCCTGTCATACAAGTATCCCGTACGGTCTGTGTCTAGACACACCCGCGGACTCGGAGCGCGAGCGCCGTTGCGAATAGCTAACGGCCGCTTCTCAGGGTCGGGATGGGTTATTGCAGACTCGATTATCGGGAACTCGAGCCCCATGAGGAACCCTGAGTTCTGTCTATAGAAGGTGCCCATGAACTGCGCGTCTGCCTCGACACTACCGTCAATCTTTGGAAGGCGCTCGTCATGAGACTCGAGTTCATCGTGGAGACCGCGCAGCGATGCTAGAGGAAGATGTGAGTTGCATAGGAAGCGCAGATATGCCCCCGAGCAGCGGATCACTCGGTTGGCTGCAAGCCGGCGTTCGCTGTCGTACGTCGGTAAGATGACGGATGGTAGAGCCTGCTTCCGGATGCAGAGCCCAAGCTTCCAGCCCAGATTTGCGGCGTCGTATATTGATGAGTTGAGGCCGAATGCTCCCAGGACACTGTGGACGTGTGCTGCGTCGCCTCCGAGGTGCACACGGAGATCGGGCGACGAGAAGTGACGGGCGACGCGCTCGTTGACTTTCCATACCGAGAACCAGCTGATTGGCGAAGCAAATTCGACTGTCCAGGGCGCCAGGATCTTCCGCAGCTGTTCGAGGGCTTCGTCAGGCGTGATGCCGTGGTCGTCGACGCGCATTGTGCCTACAGAAGAGGCATTCCGTCTGGCCTGCCGCGCCTGATGCAGCCGGCGCGCTGTCTCCTCGTTGACCTGGATGTAGAAGCTGTAGACATTAGCTTTCGAGTCCACTAGGACATCTACGTGGAGTTGACACCAACCGGGTGAATCCGTCTTCGCGTGGGATGACAATGCACCCCCCATGCTCACTGGTGATCATGCTCATACCGAACAGATGCGGATAGTCTGTCTTGAATTGGCAGTCGATGATTGCCCAATAAATGTCCGTTCCTAATCCGTCAAACGGTACCTTCATCTGCTCGCGAATACTGCTGGCCGCACCATCAGCCCCGATCAGATACTGAGCCCGGACAGTCTCCTCCTTTCCCGTTGCAACATTCCTCAGCGTCGCGCGCACTGGGTGTGTGGCCTCCGCTCCAACTTCCTGTACCTGAAACTGCTTCACGAGTGTCTCCCTCTCGACGATGACGCGGTGCCGCAGAAGGTCACGAATGTAGATCCTCTCGAGCTGTCCCTGTGTGATGACGCTGGAGCCCCTGTACCTGGAGTCGCTGATGGGGTAATTGTTGTGACTCAGCTTGACGCCCCTGCTATAGATGGCCGTTGAGTTTATCAGCGGCCCTTCTTCGGTTGCTTCGTGGGAGATGCCCCAGGAGTGGAGGTGCTCGTTGGCTCGTGGGTGAACGGCGTCAGCTCGGCCGGAGAGGCACGGTGTTCTTGCTTTATCTTTTAAAAGAGTCAGTCTGATATGTATATTGAGAGAAGACCCGTCCCTGGATTCACACCTAGGATGCGAAAGCTCACCCCCTGTCGCGCTAGTACCATTCCTAGTTCCAAGCCAAATGGACCAGCTAAATCGATCAGCAACAGCGACATGAGGCGGAGTACCGTGACAATAGGTAGCTACTGACCACCGCAAATCAAGACATCCACCTCTTCTGCCGGCTTAAACCATTCTGGCCTCTGGTGCGCTGTTCCATCGTACAGGCTCGGCCATGTCCGAAGATGCGTAAGTCCCAGAGCGTTCCCTATGGTCGAAGTAGGAGCATCAATGTGGACGGGGAGTCTATAGTGCGCTTGTTCGCCGGTCTCCGTGATGTAGTTTCTTTTGTCCCCCCATGAATATGTCTCAGCAGGACAAGCGAAGCCGCTTTCCCATGTCTTCGGTGGGACGGTGCACGCCATTTAGGTGACGGAGCCGCGGTATTTACTTAAGAGGGGAAGGGAAAGATAACCCTGGGATACCTGCATGGATAGGTAGCAGGACGACGCTTTTAACCCACTCGTTGAGGCGAGCGCGGTGCGACAACCCGGGTTAGACCTGGGTTGAGGCCCGGGGTGGCCCAGCAATTATAATGTTCCCTCCTACGCTCCGGGCAGCGGTAAGCGGCTCGGACTGGCCTGTTTCTCGTGGTCGGATTCCTGCCTTTGCCTCGGCCATGCAGAATTGTTCTGCTGTGCGACGTGACTCTCAAATCAGCGGGCATCTTCCCGGCCCAGACCGCATCTTATGTGCATCTGTCGCACACCGGTCAATGCCAGCTGACTATTATATGATGCTGCACATGGCGAGAAGGCCGTGTTGTTGGCCGTTGAGAGCCGTTCCCGCTGTAAGCACTCGGGTCATTTCCTAACCCTAAGCAGCTGATGGTCGGCAAACTACAAACAAATACAGCGCGGTAGGACCACTCGCTTCAGTCAGGGATGACGGTATATAAAGTCAAGAGGGTGTTGCCGCCGAGTCGGGCCAAGTAATTGCTCGGCCTTATGATGGGGGCCGTTTCTCAGACCCCGACTCCCAGACTACCTGAGTTCCCCGGCGTTGGAGCACGACTTAGCAGGGACCTGAAGAGGACCGGCTCCTGGGAAGTCAGCAGAAGTCCATGTGACTCGATAGAGGCGTCAGGAACGTCCAGGATATCATATAATGTGCGACAAAGTGAGGATGTGAAGAGCACCAATTTACACAGTCACCGAGCGACCCCAGCAATGTCCTCGACATCAAGCCAACCGTAAAATTCCCGCCGGCACGAACTCGGCTCAAAAGGTCTGATGTCATGAACTCAACGAGCTCGTGCTTTTGAGCATATGGCCGGCTGGGCTGGCCGTGATCGACCCTGGGCAGCCCCATAGTCGATCTACTGTCTCTGACTCCCAGAGATAACAGGTTGCCGTTCAGTGCCTCGGTGCATGTGCCCATTCGATCCGGGACATAACAAAGGTTACCATTTTGTGTGCAGGGAACGAGAGATTCGCGGCTGACAGGGCCATTCTTGGTAACAGTAACATGCTGACAGAGACAAGCCGACTGCAAATACGTATTCAGAGATGGCTGCTGAGCTGGATGGCCCGGTGGCTTCTAGGTGCCTTGAATACAACAAATATATTGAAATTCTACTTTATCGAAGAGTAGTGTTATGGATGGATGGCCTTAAGGATAAAATGGCGAGCCTAACGGGTTCTCCAGAAGGGCAGTTTAACAGATTCACCTGAACGCTACTGGTTTCACAAACGAGAATTTCTCATCCCGGGAATTCTATCTACCTTTAAAAACATGTACTGTGACTGCTTGGATATGTATTCTCGAAGAACGGGGGAAAGAGCTAGGGATGAATATGAAGCGTCAACAAGCCAGACTAGATGACACGGGAGGCGAAGCAAAATATATTCATATCCATTAACATATAAACATTACTCTACATCTATATTCATAACATGACATATACAATAGCTTTACATCATCCATACCACATCTAAACGGGCGTCCTCGTGCCGCTCGAACTGGCATGCCTCGAATCTCTCCACGCACGCCAGGGACTCGCCGGAACCGGCTGGTAGATCGAGTCAGGGGTACTGGGCACATTTCCTATATACAGACGGACCGCACTGTTGTTCGCCTTCTCCTTCCCCTTCCCCACCTGGAAAATAGCGCTGGTACTCAAGTTTGCTGCGCTAGACAACGCAGTTCGCGTCACAAAGCTTCGACTCTGCCACTTGCCTATCCAGAGCAACTGCTCGTGTTCGCGGAGGTAACGATCAGACGAGAACGAGTTGAGCACGTTGGCACGACCGAGCATTCCGAATTTTCGTCGTTGCTCGACTTTGGCGTACATCCTTTCCGATACAGCCCTGATTTGATCGGGTGTTGGATGGAAGTCTAGGGTTGGGACGATTGTGCCCGGCTCATCTTCCGCAAAGGGTGCCCACTTATCCAGCAGCGCTAGGACGCGAAGCTGGGCGCGTGCTAGAGAATCGCAGTCATTGGGTGCAACAACCTCGCTGAACCGTTCACCTGTACTGCGGTCCGTGACTACGCAGAAGGAGGCCCCGACATCCGTACACACTACGGGCACCCCGGTAAGGGCTGCTTCGCCCATGGCAAGAGGGAGACCTTCGGAGATAGAAGAGTTCATAAACAGCCAGGCGTCCTGCAGCACGACGGAGGGGTTTCCCAGACCCTTGAGCACGACGTGCTCGCGGAGGCCTTTTGACGCAATGATTTCCTGGCACTCGGAGGCGTAGGCTGGGGCGCGCTCCATATCGCCGTAGATGTGTAGACGGTAGTCCCTGAAACCCCATTTGTTGACGATAAGATCGGTGGCCATGACAGCTGTTTTGATGTCCTTCACATACCTGCTCCTGTCGTTAGCTGTATCCAACCGGCAGTAAGGGAAAAAGAGAGGGAAAAAAGAGATGCTTACCGAATATGCGACAACATCACAACTGTCGGCGCCTCGGTGCGGATCTTCTCGATAGGCTTATACCTCTCCATGTTCGTAATGCCATTGACAACCGGGTCGATCTTCCGGGCAAATGCCTTTCGATGCTGCAGCGCCCCCTCTGCGGTGCCCAATTCAATCTCCCAGCCGGGGTTGAAGTACTCAGCGCACGGTAAGACAACGTCAGCGTGGTGCTCGATCAGCACACATGCCAGATGGCCGAGCGACATGAGTGTTGTGTTCACGAACGAGCTATCAAAGGAGACAGCGGCCGAGAGGAAGGTGGTCATCTCCCTGAAGCTGATGCAGTGGTCCCAGACATGGAGGGCACACTTGCGCTTGGCTTTGCAGAGCACCCCGTAGGTTGCTCCCGTGAAATGGTGAGATACCTGGAAGACGTCGGGGATGCGTTCAGGGACTGGGATGGAGAAGATGAATAAATCTAAATTGGTCAGCATACCACTCAAAAGACAGAACACCATGTGTAAGGGAGGGCTTACATCGATGCCACATATCCAGCGCAGTATCAAGCTGTTGGAGAGAAGGGTGCTCAGCATCCCACCATTTTTCCACCGGCAAAGCGTCATCCACATCATCAGACAGCCAGAGTTCGCGCCACGCAGTCTTCACCGTCTTGCTCATCCACACATCGTTCCAGGACCGTCCAGACTCAAAGTACGTATTGAGATCGACCAGTGCGTTAGTCGCCTCCTCAATATGATGTCTCTTCAGGTTCGCTGTCCGCGCACAGCGCACCAACCTGGCCAGGATGGGAACAAAGTGTCTTTTTATATCGTCTTTCCTTGTGTCCTGACTGCGCTCAACCACAGCACTGTCAAGCGTATTTTGGAATACCCCGTGCGTGGGGTTCAGGAAGTCGAGCCCCCACTGCGGCAGCACTGTAAGAGACTGCACATTCCGCTCGATCTGGAACTTGGGGACGCCGTAGTCATTTGCATTCTCGGAGATAATGTGCCATCGTATCCCTTTTAGGTCGTTGACCATGTCCCGTCGGCACGCCGAGACACCCCCGGGCTCGTTGGGCCAGGTGGCTGTGTCCATAGCCAGAACATGCAGTTGCGTGCTAGTATCCTGGAGCTGCGTTGAGAGGGTCCGCGTGTTGATGCGTGCATCTCCGCCGTTGCCGAAACTATACAGATCGCTAATTTTGAAGGCCATCTGCGTCCAGCTGCTGATGTCGGGGTCGATGTCGACGCGGGCGAGGATCGTGTCCACCTGTGAGTCCAGATACTCGCCGGCCGCGTCAAGACGGCCAAAGTCGCGGTTTCGCCAGTATGGACGGAGGATGCTATCCGAACGAAGCAGTATCTCATCAAGCCAGGTGGTGGTCACGGCATCGAAATTTCTGCTCCCCTTCCATGCCTTCCACAGATGCGTTCGTGCTCGACTGGTGGGAATCGGCCTTGTCTTGACATTTAGCCCTAACAAGCGACTCACTATGTTGGTCCGGATGCTCCTAAAGAAGAATAACGGGTTGTCATGCAGAAAGCTGCTCCGCTGGGGCTTGTCAAGGACACGGAACCAGTCCTCTGAAATCATCGCGGGCGTCTCGACACTTTCCCCGTTGAGTGTGGTGGTAATGACAGGATGGAACTTGTGGTCGTAGGTCCATTTTGCTTGGTAGACATTACCTGGCTCGATAAAGGCCGCCTGGCTGACTCTTGGGTATGGGATCCATTTGCCCTCCTTCTCTGGATGACGAGATGGCGGCATGCACCAGGATACCCTGATAGTGATATGCGGGAATACGTACTCGGCGCGGAGCAGCTCATCGTCGAACTTGGCGTTCTTTCGAAAGGCATATTTGAAGTTCACTGGGTTCATGCCTTGCATGAAGGAGCCTGAGGAGATGTAGCCGCTCTCGTCGTAGATGACAACTTGCCCCTCCAGCTCCCCGGCGGTACACACTCGCTGGATTGGGAGCGGCCGTCTTCGTCGGCCTTTAGGGGTGTCCTGTGCGTACTCGTATGAGAAGGCTTTGATCAGCTGGCCGGCTCTATACTCTTCGCGCTTCAGGAGGACGAGCCGGTCAGTGTAGGTATTGATTGCCTTAAGATCTTTGCTATCCTCCGGCTCGCGCATATGACTGCCTGAGTATTGATAGAGAAGCGTAGTACCCTCTCCTTGGGATTTTGCAAAACAAGTCGTTGGGCCCTCGAGGCTTTCGATTACTACTCGGTTTTTATGAAGCACCGTCTTCCAGCCACGACTGCTCTTGTAAACGTCACTGATGCTTTTACGATCGTAAAAGAGGACTAACGGGATTAGGATTCTCTGTAACAACTTGGCGAAACTCCACACGCTGTTCAGAAGCATCGACATCGGTACGGCGAAGACCAGTGGCTGTCCGCGGAGCATGTACTCCAACTCACGTTGGTACTGCGGGTCTGCAACCAGAGCGATGATCGAGAATTTGAGGCATGTCCTCACCGAGTGACTCACCTGCAAAAAGGAGAGTTTGAGCGCGTCCGTGAAGCGGACGTGCAAGCCGATGGGCGGAGGGAGGAATGTCTGTATAGGCTTCTCGTATGTCGTGTCCGGGAAGACAGGATAGGAAGGGTACGCATCATGCTCCATCCAACGCTGGGCGTAATGCCAGACACTGAGGGACATGGAGACACCGAGGTTATAGCGTGCGACGTGCGCAGCGAGGTTCTGGATATCTTCTGAGCCCACCCGGCTTTGCAACCATGAAAGTTCCTCTGATGAGAGTCGGCCGGGTTTGCCAGCAACACGACGAAGGAGGAAAGACCGTGCTGATTTCGGCAGCTCATCCCACTCCAAATCGCAGTCGATACCGAGGAGAAGATGACGAAGAAAGGTACGCTGGCCGTGCTTCGCAACACGGGCACACTCCGCAGGAGACCGTTCAAGCTGGTACTTGACACCCTCGGGTAAAGAGAGATCATCATTATCCTGATGAGTCCCAATAAGCAACTCCGCCATCATAGACTCATCATGCGTCCAGCCGAGTCTCGCTTCGGCTGTGGCCTGGACAACCGCCTCCGCAATAGCGCGACAGTTCCGCCTGATATTCGTTGTCCAGTCTTGACCGACGAGGCCGGGGCCGATGACGATAAAGATATGCAGTCTGTCGCCGGTCAGTCGACTTATGGCGCGGATGCGCTGCTCGGTCTGTAAGAGATGCTCAGCTGAGACGAATTCGATGGCCGTCTGACCAGATACCCAGAGTCGCGCGACCTCTCTGAGAAACTGCGCCGCGTCGGGAAAAGCAGCTTGCACGAGGGCAGAGGTCCTGTATCCTGAGTTGGAGAGGATGAGCTCCTTCACTTCGATCCCAGGATGTGTCTCCGGGTCGAGCCTATGCCGCAGGTCATCAGGAAGGGCATTGATATTGTCAAACGTCTCCGCCACCGTCGTCGGGGAGAGATCCAGGTACGGCTCCAGGCTGCTGCTCGTGTAAGTGGCTGATTCCTTCTGACCGTTACCCTCCAAGACAGAGAGATTCTTGGGCCTGAACGTCGGCATCCCAATATCACTTAGCCAGAGCGAGTAGATCGCAGCCGTCCATGTCCCGCTGCCCAAGCAAATGACACTGCTCCACGTAAAGCTCGCAATGACGGTGTGCATGGTCATCCCAATCACGAATCCGACAACCGATCCAGCGGCGAGACACCTCGCCGCTTCGGGGCCTGTAAAAATTCGATTAAATTGGTAGAACAGCAACCCGCTATACGAGCCAATATACGCCAGGAACATGATTGTGGCTTTTTGCGAGGCCTCAAACGCCCACATCAACGCCAAGGTAACTGCCGTCCCCCATATATGCAGGAAGAAGAACTTTGCTAGATTGCTCCAATACAATCTCTTTCGATCGCCAGAGTTCGTGCTGAGTACTTCGCGGAGAGTAGACAGGTTCTTCACGGGGATGGGAGTGCGCTGCGTTACGGCTGTCCAGAGGGGCTGAGAGACTGCATCGAGGATCACTGCGCCGGCAAGGTAGTAGGCAAGCCCAAAGCCGACAGATAACCGATACTCTGAGGAGCTGGCCGTGGATAGACCGACAAGGGATTCACCAGTGAACAAGGCAGTCCATTTATCCATCAATGCAATGACAAAGTACAGGATGCCGCACCAGACGTCCGCACCCGTGTGTCTCCAGTGCAGGAAGGCCGAGTGCATCCTCAGGCCCTTTTGCATGTCGCCTAGGGTATCAACGGCCGCCTTGAGCTGCAGGTTCCAGGTGGGAGAGTAGGGCAGGGGCATTTTTGTGCGCGAGTACCGGCAGTACCAGACCAGGAGAAATATGGTGGCATCGTACCCGTCTGCCATCTTGAGCACGAACTCATCAGTAGTACGATTGCTCCAGAATCTACGTCTTCGTTCTTTTTGCACAGCTCTGAAGAGGGCCTTGCGGGGGATGGAGGACGTAGACACCTCTTTGACGTTGATGTCGGGGTGAGAGCTGATGTACCAATTCACGACATCACCGTCCGTCACGCGCGGAATGTTCAGATACCAGGTATTCCATCTGGCGATGACGCGTCGAGCTCCCAGAAGCAGCGAGGCCACGAATACTCCGAGTAGACAGAGATAGATGACGGTGTCATGTCCGACCCAGAGCGTCACAATCGGCCCAATGAAGAGGATCGGGATACAGCTCATGATGACCGTTCGGCCCTGTACCGGATTATCAGCCAATTCCAACCAGAGAAAAAAAAAGGAAAGAAGGGTAGCCTACCGACTGGAACTGAAACCCCGGCAACTGATAGATGGCCAGCACACTCAACAACATGAGGTACGTGCTCAGGAAGAAAAAGTACAAAAAGAACACAATACCCGCCGCGAACCCCTTGACGCAGCAGATGCAGATAAACGCAATGAGACCTCCGACAAGGGTGACAGCCAGTCCTGCGATAAACCTAGTCATGACGAACATGCTCATTGCGGGGAAGCCCATGGCGTAGAGGTAGTAACTCCCTCCTGACGAGATCCAGGACCCAAAGCCACCGCAGACGAGCAGAGCCACCATGAGCGCCGTCGTAGCCAGCGTTTTCTCCGTGCTGCTCATGAAGGTGGTAAGATACAGCCCCCGACCGACAGTGGTGAGCATCATGATATCGATCAGCGCCGGGAGGGCAAAGATCCCTAGGAAGGTGATGCGGTAGTAGAAGGGCACGTCGTGCTGTTCGCCATCTGGATCCAGGTCGATGTCCATGGATGCGTAGGCTGTTGGAAGCTCCGTGAAATTCTCTTCGCGGCGGGTGGGCTGGTGCCTGTTATAGTAATCTCGGTATTTTGCCGAGATGATTTTCCCAAGCAGATTGGGCGTCATGTCTAAGAACAGATCGCATCGGGCACCGAGAGCATACAACTCCGCAAAGACGGCCGCTTGCATGGGGTGACCGTTTGGAAGAGGATTCCGGTCCAAAACTTCGAGGTAGATCTCGTTGAACGAGAGGCGGCGGATGGCACAGAAGACGGCCAGGGCAAATATATCGGCTGCTGCATCGATTCGGTCCTCTCGCATGGTTTCCTGAACGACTGTGGCGAGTTGAGCTAATGTACGGGCATCACCGGTCATAAGGACCTGAGGGAGTCGGTTGTCAACTTCGCGGAATATGGCTATAGCGGACTCTGGATCAGGAGTCCAACATCCTTGCTCGGCATACCAGGCCAGACGAGCAGACACCAGCTCTTTAGACGAGACTCTACCACTCAGGTACTCGCTTGAGCCGAGCGCGCGCAGCTGAGTCAAGGAGGGGACATCCAAGAGGCAGTGCTCGCAGCAAGCGCGGACTCTGGCCGTGAGTTCTGCACAGTCCTGGTCGAGTGTTGAAGAAAGCCGACGCAGAAAGAGCATTGCTTCCGTCGGTGTGAGCTGTTCAATGTCGCTGACGATGCGGGTTGGGAGCTGCCATCTGTCTGAGAGGGTGCCGTTTGCAGTGGACAGGGCGACTTCAGCCATGAAGCACTGATAGCGCGTATAACCCTTACTGGACATGTACGTGTGTAGGAACGTGCCCGCACGTTCCTTCTCTGTCTTGCCGGAAAGGTAGATATTCAGAGGGCCAGTTGGGTCCTGCTCATACATGCCCCAGACTTGGGTTTCAAGCCGAGTGCGAAACCCAGAGTGCAGGCCAGAGTAGCCGCAGAGACGGTCATCCTCGTTCCCTGTACAAGAGACGAGAAGGTCGTGGAGTTCTCTGGCAGGCCTCGCCCATTCGACATCGGCTTTGATCAACTCGCGCAGCTCGCCGGCAACGCGCTGGAGTTCGTTCGGCTTGAATCGGTCGAGTAGGTTGATATCACGCGTGTGCCGCTGCGCCTGCAAGAGCTCCTCGATATCCTTCATTGTACAGTCAAGGCCTAGCTGGAAACAGCCAAGTCCTGAATAACTGTGCCCGTCCGGTGAGAAAGAGAAAGGATTGCTTATGAGCGGCTCATTCAAGCCGGCCCACTGCAGCTCATCGATCGCAAACACCTGACCCTCCAGCTGCTTCTCTCTGGGCGGATGCAGTGCCAATCTGTCCTTCAGGCCAGGAATGAGGTGTTCCAAGCCGTCGTACAGCCTCGTGTTCTCGTGGCCAAGCGGCAGCTTCTGGACAGAGCCATTCTGCCTCCAAAAATCATGCGCCGCTAGCGTCCTCTCATCCTTCATCCACATCAGCGCTCCGATAGGTTCATGGATCACCGTTTTTTGCGCCGCAACGGCTGCGTCCGTTAGCGCAGACTGCGGGCCAATCCAGCTCATCGCGCTGTTGTAGTTGCACCACTTGTAGCTGCGATGAAGCACATCGTGCGTCAATGTAACTCCATCGTCAACCGTCTCCCACATTGCCAACGTAGACTCGCCGATCGGTTTCTGTGCCGCGACCACGCGCATCACGGTACGCATCTCGGTCATCTGGAAGTAGTTCCGCCGGTCTCCGTTGGGCAGGATCGTGCCGTTGCGGTACACGATCCCGCGGATCCGCGCCATGTCAATTGCCCGGCATGTCTTCTCGGAGGGATAGGATGACGGGCCGACTTCGAGCCAGACAGTTAAGCCGAGGGCGCTTAGTAGCGATACGACGGCGTTGAGAATGACGGGCTGAAAGTACTCAGAGAAGTCGGCGAGAAGAATGCCGGTGAAGAACGACTGGGCATCGCCTGGGCGTTTCAAGTGCGTTTGGAGCACTCTGGCGATGGCAGAAATGGCGCGCATGTTTTTGTCGTCGCCATTGTCGCCGCCGTCGGTAGAATTAGGGCTCCCGTCCGATTCGACCAGTTTGCGGATTTGCAGTCGAGCAAGAATGTGCTTTGCTGTCGCGCTTGGCAAAATGTCGCTCACGCCAGCCTGCAAGGGGTCGAGCACGACTGCGTCCCATTGGGAAAAAAGCCGAATCTGGTCTGCGGTGGGAGGGTTCGCGAAGGAACCGAGATACACACCGAAGGATCTGGGCTCGGGGACCGCGGCGGCGCGGGTATACAGACGAGGTGTTTCTCGTTTTAAGCGCTCGATACGCCGCGCTACAGTTGAAGGGAGACCCGTGAGTTCATGTCGTGTCTGCGTTTGTCAGTGTCCTCTACTGCACTGCGCCCATGCGTTTCCAGAATATATGCGCTTACCCGCCAGTAGTGGTACAACTGTTGGCCAACCAGGTACAGGATATATACACCACCCAAGACGATTGTCGCAAGCAAGCAGGCGGCCAGTGTCTATAAATATCAGTTTATCTGCCAGATCCAAACATTGTGAACCAGACTGACCTGCTGCCACCACGTCTGCGTCATGCGCTCCCATCCCGTCGCATGGAGGCCCAGGTACTCGATACCCATGGCTTCTAGTAGGGAGGTCTCGGGGTCGAGACGAAACGAGGGACTGACAACAAAAGAAGGAAGTAATGTGAGAACTCTCACATCAGAGCGGGGAAGAGTGGGTTATGTAGTGACGAGCTCGCACAGCAGGGTAGCAGCCCGATAACCCAGCTAGCACTGGCCAGGATCCTCACTGGAGCCTCAGAGCAGATAAGAACCCAGGTCCAGGGCATGGGAGGCTTATACGGACTCGTTCCGTTAGCACAGATACAGGTATTGGCCCAGGTCAGAGACGCTGCCCGCCCAATGGTGTGTTCAAATGTCGTTGAACTGATGGATCCAGGCTGGGCCCGGAGTGGGTGGACACCACGCCGTCGTGTCTCGATCGGTGGCCAACATCTCTCAACTCCGTGCAGGACGGCACCGACCGAAATAGATCAGCGGCAGGGCTAACTCGATGAATGGATACAAATTTCACCTAGGCCTTGGCCTGACCGGGGTTATAAGCAGACTTTTGACGGCCTTTTAGGGCATACACACATGGCACGGCTGGGCCGGCCGCTCTTTGTGCGTGTTTCAGTCTGGGCGTTCGTCCATCTGCTCCATTGTCTGTCTCAGAGGGTCCTGATCCTGATCAATGATGTATTGGAAGTAGAGGGCTAAAGATATCAATTACAGCAGAACATCTTGTCCTTGGAGTCCGTCTGTCTGTCTCTCTGTGATACCGCGTTTCTATTTTGAGTGCCTGTTCACGAGCTTTCGCCATCCTCATCCATTATTTGTAAACCCCCCGGGCCAGCTTCAGTCGCGCATTTCGACCGTCTTCTCCATTATTCTTTATCTCCTACATCGCCTCTGAATCTGCGAGATGGAGTCCCTCAAACACACCCAGGAGGGCAGCAATCCGGCCTCTCGATTGCGCAGATGCGACCTCCGTCGCCGGTGGTGGATTACCATCGGAATCGTGGTCGCTATCGCAGTCATCCTTGCCGTGGTTATCCCACTGGCACTCATTCTACCCAACCGTGGAAATAAAGGCGAACCTTCGAGCGTGATCTTCCCACTGTATATCTACCCCGAGGCGAGCAGCACATGGGCTCCTTTATATGACGCGTACGTCTCTCTCTTTCTACACTGGAGTACACTTCTACCGCATTCGGCTACTTGAAACATACCATTGCTAAAAAGAACAGCATCGCAGCCCACCCCGATCTGCAGTTCCTGGTGGTCATCAACCCATCGAGCGGACCCGGCAATTCGTCTACCCCGGACGAGGCGTACCAGACCGCGATCCGGCAGCTGAAATCCTATTCCAACGTGCAGAAGATCGGATACGTGCGAACAAACTATGCCCAGCGCAACGTCTCTGAGGTGCTGGCCGACATCTCAACCTATTCTGGGTGGCCGTCGCAATCCGCAGATCTAGCCGTGACCGGAATATTCTTCGACGAATCGCCGCACCAGTATGCCGCTGAGACGGTCGAATATCTGGAACGCATCAACGCGGCGGTTATAAATGCCTCGGGGATCGAGGGTGACAAGACGGTGAGTCGGATTGCAAGTTCCAGCTCTGGTCCAGTTTAGCCAGTTTAGCCAGTTTAGCCATTTTCGACAGCTTCGACAGTTTCAACTGGTTTCTATTTGAAGAACCCAGGCGCGGAAAATGGGGCATGCCTGTGGTCATGGCATCGCCAATTTGACCCGCGGCATGGCGTTATGGGTCTCTTAGGTCTCGGCCTGGTCGACGATGCCGATCCATCTGTCTCCAGTCTCCATCTCGGCGCGCTCAGTGGAGTCCAGCGATGCGATCTTTCCTTCGCTCGCCGCCGCCGTTTGCCTGACTGGACATTGGCCCATGCATGCCGATGGCCCAGTTCGCCAGTCTCAACCTGGAACAGTTCCAAGAATTTTTTCCTTGCAACAATTCGCTTGGCCCAGTCGCTAACGCTGCCTCATTGCGACAGATCATCCACAATCCGGGCACCCTCCCCGACAGCCAGCTAGTCCTCAACACGACCTCGATTACCGTCGTCTTCGAGCAGTCCTACGACCACTACAAGGCCAGCCAAGAGTCCCGGCTGAGCGCGCTCGCCGACACTGCGGACCGCGATTCCTGGGCGTATATCTTCCACTCGGTCCCGCAGATGAGCAGTAGCAGTATGGACAGCTTTGTGCGCGAGATCAGTCATCAGGCGGCGCACTTGTATGCGACTACACGGTCGACCGAGTACTACGAGCACTTTGATACGAGACTCGGAGAGTTCTGCGACGCTGTGCCGACCTGATAGGTCATCAACCCACCCCGGTGAGGATTGCGCTGGCAATGGTACTGGCGCCGCGTGGCGTGCACTAAGGCTCAGACCGTGTTAGAGGGGGATCATTAGGTGAATTATTGGTGGATCGTGGTTGATTTATTGGCCAGGTTTCCCCTGTAGTACCTGATCTCACTACGCGTTTGAGATGGACTCATTTTCGGTTTTCTTGGTGTCAGCGCTACAAAGAGACGGTAGTAGTGATGTAGTCCTGTATCCTGCTGCGGCTGTCGTGATACACGTCGGCTTATAAATGGTGTCCGGCGTCATGGCACAGTGCCCCGTCCATCCATCAGACTCAGATCTGCTACGGAGAGTTTACCTGTTCGTCATTGGCCTTTCAACCTCTTGTAAAAGATGCAAGCACAGAGATCGGCGGTCGTGGTACCCCTCTACATTTATCCCCTGTCCGCCGAGTCCTGGGCTCCTCTTTATGCAGCGTACGCACCACCCTAGCCAAAACCGTCCTCCACCAAAAAAAAAAAACAAAGAAAAAGTCCTAACCGCATTTCGTCCACTGATTTGCTCCAGAATTGAAACAAATCCCACTCTCACCTTCCTGGTCATCGTGAACCCCAACAGCGGCCCCGGGCTCCCTGAACACGCCTCCCCCGATGCCAGCTACAGCCAACAAGTGCCACGGCTGAATGCCTACCGCAACGTCCTCACAATCGGCTACATCCGGATCGACTACTGCCGGAAACCCCTGCAAGAAGCACTAGCCGAGATTGCGCGGTATGCGTCCTGGTCGGAGCACTATGAGACAACGGGGCTCGGCGTGCGCGGGATCTTTGTGGACGAGACGCCGAACCATTATTCGCGAGAGAAAGAAGGGTATCTCAGATCGATTACGAATTTTGTAAAAGAGTGTCCGGGGATTCTGAACGAGAAGCTTGTACGTTGCCCACCTTTCATTCTGTTCTGTATTCTATTTTATTTTTATTTATTTTCTGGAACCTTCATTGCCGCCGCCACGGCTGAAGCCAAGCCCAACTTTGACTCGGTTCATGTAGATCGCTCACAACCCAGGCACACCCCCCGACGTCCGTCTCGCCCAGCCGGCCGAGGTGACTTTTGTCTGCGAAGAGTCATACGCTCGCTTCCGTTCAGACGAGGTCCAGAACTGGCTGGCATCACACGCCGTCGACCGGGATCGCGCCGGGTACATGATTAGCGGGGTGCCGGTGGATGAGCTGCCCCAGCTAGTGCGGGACTTGCAGACTCGGGCGGCATGGCTATTTGTTACAGATGTGAAGGAGAATTTCTACGAGCGTTTTGGCAATGCTTGGAGAGACGGGACGTTTATGAGGGCGCTTCATGGAAAGAACCAGTGCTGATTCTGAGACGGTGGGACGGCTCGATCGCGAGGGATAAAATACTCCGGGGTAATCTCAGACGCAAACATAGTGTGACGGAGGTTCTTGGACTGCTCCATACTTCGGCTGATGCACGTGGTGATTGGATTAACTTGATTTGCTTGAATGGACATGGGTTAGGGTTGGACGCTGGGTCCTTTTTGTTTTTGGCAGTAGTAGAGCTTGGAGAGGCAGTGCAGTCTGACGTGATCTTAAGTTATCTGCTACTGAATACCTTGCAACTGAAATGATTTTAATATATCGTGCGTCTCCGGAGTATGGCTGCTGGGATCTTCTCGTGTTGTTACTGCTAATTGTCTCAGATTGAAGAGTTTGGAGTAGCCATCCCCGCCTGCTCAGCTAGCCTCTCAAAGCTGCTTGAAGGGCCAGATCCTGATCTCGGCGAGCTAGCGAGCTAGCGGCCTACCTAGCATGTTTGCTGAATTCTCTGCGAGGGTCATGGAGTCCTTGGCCCCTGAGCCCTTACGAGACCGACTAACCAACACTAAAGCTGCCAATATATGGCCAGGGTCCTAATACCTCACTGCGCGCATATTCCAAGACTTCTCTCGTATTTTGGCTCAAGGACATTGGAGACATGCAGTCCACTCCACAATAGCAGCTAATGGCGCCAAGGCAGAAAGCCACAATAACCGCAATGATCCAGGCGTCGCCTTCACGCCAGACTAACAACATGAATCCAGATCGGTTTGTCCTCTTCTCTCAACTTTGACACCAAGTGGAAACATCTGTCTTACAGAGGCCCATTATGCGTTATTATGATATCTGGTTGTCATTTTGTCAACCAAGTTAAGAACAACACATATGATGATCGTTTACTGCGTCCATATTGCCATCTCCTCAGCATCGGTCCAGTTGCACCCCCTAAGATACCATCCATCTTCACCACACCCGCTGTAGAGTGTCTTTTGCAAGCTCGATTCAAGCCTTGTCTCCGTTCAGACACGGTCGGGGCAGGTCACATATAGACAACATGGTACGACTGCCAAGTTGATATCGTTTATTCTTGTTCTCAACCTCGACTAACGTTCTCCGCTCGTATTATGTTTGGCATTTAGAATTAGAGATATTAGACTGAAACGCAAATCTGGGACTAGCGAGCTCCTTTCGCTTTTCTGGTTATTTCTCAGAATCATGGCACGATAATACCGGCAATAAAGGCGAGAATTCTAGAGGCTTACATGAAGACGAAAGACGTACATCCAATGCCTCATGCCATGCAACAGTTACGTACAACGCAGTGCTCTACCGGCGCAGTGCTTGCTCGACAATATCCGTACCGTGGCCATGACGACATCCACGGTGCAGAAGCGAAAGCGTTGAGTATACTTGTACGACACTGCTGCGCAGACCTCGTTAGATATGACTGCGATCGAGCTTTTTAATGATGCAATGAAACTTGGAGCATGCAGCTGTCCTTGTTCTCGTCATATTGGACGCTACGGGTACACTAAATTGTTTGCAATGACGGTTCCCTAGTACTATTATACATTCCTGCTGGATACGGTAGAACTAGGGCTATTAGAGCATCTTACCCACATCACCCTCTATCGCGCAATAAACTGAAGACCCAGGCTAAGAGAGTTCTTTAGTGATCAGACCGTACCTGTGAGTTTTACGATTTGTCTTATTCTGTTAGAGTTCGCCGGAGCGACTGGCCAATAAATGTTTAATATCTCCCTGTGAGGACGTATCGTGCATACCTAATACTCCATTACTACTAAGTTAACCTAGGATACTTACCCCGAACGTTTCTATACGGCCAGAAGAGTTAGTTTGATTCAGCACCCATTAGCACAGTCTGTCAATCTCTCAACGGTTTGCTTTGGGATTGACACTATTTGTAACCCAGCACCGACGCCGGCAAATCCTGCTGGGGAAACCAACTATATCTCCAGGGATAGCCCGGCCAGAGAGGTACAATCTACAAACCAGAGGCACATTTCTCGGTCCTCTACTCTTCACGCTACAGTCGTTACTAAAAAGCTGTACTAGGGCCTCTGCAAAAGCCCCTCTGAACGTCGCTTCATGACGTGGTTTCCAATAGAATGCACGAATACGCCATGGATCGGGGCAGGCCGATCCGCCAGATCTCGATCTGCCACGGCTTACAGTTACACAACCTAATCCGTCGGCCACCGAGGCCTGTTTGTTCCTGCAGTGAAACGCCGCAAGATATACGTCAACTGCAGAGGAAGTAGCGAGCCAATCGCGGACTTGCCGGGGCACCCGAGGTGCTGGGTCGTTGGCTGAAGGATTGGTTCACGGCTTGCTGGGACGGAGTACAGATGGAACTCCATAGTTGGCAGGTAACTGAGCACTGTGGTTGTATTACGCGATTGACGAGGTAGTAGGTGGCGTCGCTGTATATCTAAAACAACTGAGGAATCGGCAGACTGAAAGGATTATCTGTCTTCGGGAAGATTACGTGCCGTTCTTATCTCCATAATCATGAAGAGGACGATGCATGCACTGTAAAGATCCAACGAGAGATGCCTACCTCGTCCCAGTTTTCGTGTCATTTATCAAGTCTCGTTTTATACCATTAAACGTTGCTGTTCGCGTGGTCCTTCTTATTGACAATACAAGATTTATCTACGTTTTTGACCGTACCTTTTGCTATATTGCTCCTATTTATGCAGAATTGACTATACCCTCAAGAGTGCTTTTTAGTTGCATTTAAATACGGGGTGAGCAGGGAAGATGGTTTCGGAGTTGCAAACCAGTTCAAAGATTAGTGATACACGAAGCCAAGTTATCTGGAAACACAAGATCCATAGTATCATATTTACATCTACATTGGACGCTCTAAAGATGGTAGAAAAGAGATATTGTTATATGGCACTGGATATCTCGCGGGACATTGCGTATAGGCACAGCTTCCTCAGTTGACGGTCAATGCTAGGAAGGAGCAGAGTCTTGCATGTTCTGCGAAATAGGAGAATTAACTATATAGCTTTATGAATTAGCACGGGCAGAGTATTCGCTATTCATCCAGCAGACTCCTTTTAGATAACGGTTCAGAGACGAGAGACTCTCTCGTCCAGCATGGCTCGATATATCCATCTGTTATTGGCGCGGGCTGCCCTGCTAGCGCCAATGAAGCAAAACGCCAGATTTGGTGGCTCATGGTCAAGCACGAACGGCTTCAGTCATCCCAGTGCTCACTGCCCTTTTATGCCGGGGAGTTGTTTAATGGTTCAGTTCAGAAACAGGGCTCCGTCTTCTCATTGATCGAAGCCCACCCAGCCATGTCTCTACCCAAATCGAAGGACTAGTATAGCCTCTATGCAGCATCAAAATAACCTTCTCAAGTTGTTAGGAGACACAGGACAAAGAACTCTAATTACTCTGGCGTCCAAAATACTGCACATAGTACACGGAATACTCAATGAGGCTGTACACATCCTCGCACCTTACCAAGCGTCGAGGGTGAGAGATACGCCCTCTAAAAGCGTTCTCATAGTTGTTCTTCAGAGAGGCTGCTAGGCGAAATTAACAATAAAGCGCAGCGTTAGCCGTATCTTACACTGAAGACGCTCATATGCTGCGTAATCATGAGGCCCTTGAATCCCCCGGGCCTGTTAACCTCCTTGTTCGAGAACTGCAGCGGTGTCTGAGGAGCAAGGCAAGTGCGAACGTCACCCTCACTCTGTAAGGGGGGTTCAATCACTCCCGGAGAACCAACGACCTTTTGCAAGCCTCTCGCAAGGTACCATTACATCGTCTTCTTCTCGACGGGTTACCTCGCTCATGTTTCAACCATTGTATCGGTGCCGGGGCAGAGCTTTACAGAGGTTTCCTTTATTGAAGTCACCGCTCTCTTGATCCCGTCGAGCGGCATAATGTGAGCTACGGAGATTCCATTTGCCGTGCAGCACTTCGAAAAGGCAGTGGCCTAAGGCGAGCGGCCGCAAAGCGTTTTGCATGGTAGTCACCTTATTCCAGAAGAAAAACAGGAAGAAGAAGACAAGGAAGAAAGAACAGCCAAAGGCATTGAGTTGGTTCCCAATCTATACTGTACATGCTATCGATCTTCTTGCTCTGATTGTCATCCATATAGCCGAATCGAGTCAAGGGAGTTTCCGTGGATGGAAATAACAACAATCCGCCGTCGTGCCGATATTCACAGCAAGGCTGTTCTCCCCAGCTTATGCAATGTCATATTTTCCTGATGTTCAGGGTATGCCGCATTTGGGCTCACTGTCGCTCCGTACGCCTACATACCCATCGGACCCTTGCTGCGACTTGCTTCACTCTTGAGTATTTTTGATATACGTGGTGGGGACATCGATAATGGACGAGGCAGAAGCAGGGGCGGCAAGCTCATGGAGAGGTTGCTGCTGAGCTCGATCTCGGATGGGTTATGATGGTTTGGTTAGGAACTGGGAATGTAGGCAGTCCATGGTGCAGTCTCTTCTTGAACCCCTTTGTGTACAATCATGACAGGGCCGGTGGTTAGTCTAACACGATCACATAGTGTGGGTGGACGCGCTGCTGGTTGCAACGTCCCCGTAGCCGTTCAGCCCGGGGTGGTCTTAGCAAGAGTTTGGAATTGTGCTGAACTGTGATAAAAATCAACGTCGCAGGCATGCTGCTCCTTGCCCCAAGACAGGTATGTGAGTGTACCATGGCATGGTAATAAACAGCTGCTTTTGCTGTAGTATATCTTTATTGTACTACTTCTATCGAGTTGCCAACTGCTATAGCACCTTTCAACGAAAGTACACTATCAATAAACCGTTGCCCTGCACCTTTACCCACTCTGCCGGCCGCTGCGTCTTGCAAAAATCTATTCATGAAATAGATAGATGTCGTGAAGAGCTCCAGCACCTACTGCCCTAATGCTTCCAACAGGTGCTAGTGCTCGTCTCATATAAAGTGCACTTGATCGTCAGGTCGCCAGCGCGGCGAGAGTAGCATTCTCACAAAGGCGAATGATACATAGATATGTGCATCGTACATGCACGCAGAGAGCTGTCGAAACAACAGATATCGAAGTAGATAGTTCTCGTATTGCATCTCTACAGCAGGTCACTGATCCTGGCTAATACTTACGTCTTGCATGATTTTTTATAATACTCACTAATAGTTTTACTATTATCGGAGCCCTGTGTAGCCACAGCGAATTTTTAAAAAATCAACACACCCACTACACCGGGGCTGGTATCAGTTTGTCTTCAGACCTGTCTTGATGTCAGGCTCCCGGCGGGAATGCATCGAAATTTATTTTGACGAGCTGAAGCTCTGGGATCTAGAGTTTACAAAACTCAACTGCAAAGACTTGGGCAGGCCATACGAGACATTGAAGAAACAGTCTACGGGACCTCCGGGAGGTGGACGAGTCTGTTATCTTATGAGACCGACCCGCGATTTCATGAGATGTCTAAAGAGGTCAACAAGATGCGGTATTGCAGGTGAAGTATACTATGACTGTCTTTGAACTCATCTGTCTCCACTCAGTTGTAGAAAGTTTCAATCAGAGCTGCCATTCCCAAGAGACAGCCATAACTTAGCTTACTGAAACACACACAACAGCAGCAGGCACACAAAGTCCTTCCAACACGCCGCAAGACGAGTTAACTGGCAGAGCAACATTTCAACAGCAGGAGCAGGCTATTCCTATGCTTCACAAACATCCCCATTCGGAGGTGTCGTGCACCCCTCAAAGCAAAATTCCACCAGCTCCAACCCTCCGACATCATCTGTGCACCGGAACAATGCGTCTTCTGGCTCGGCAAACGCGGCAAAGGCATGTAGGCCAATGTTCGGGTCAGATATGATTGTCTGGAGCTCAGACGCGGTGTACCCTGTACGAGAAGCTATTAGTGACGGGGGTATAATCAAGCTGCATGGATTCCGTGAGAGAACTGTATACCATTGTACTGTATCAAGGTAGAACCACAGTAGACCCAGGTTTTCCTACATGCGTCGCTGAATGCGAGGACTCGCGGTGCCAGAGCAGCCAATAAAAGTTGGGTCGTAGTTAGTCTCATGGCTAATCGGCTAGAGTACGAAAGGTTGATTTGGTGAGGAAGGAGGAGATACTGAGGCTGTTGTGGAAAGGATATGAAATCTGTAGAGATATATACCATGACTGCAGAAATGCTTAACTTGATGGGAAGCAAGGGACATACCAAGAAGGACGGTGATGGTATGGCTGTCCTACTCAAAACCAAGCAATTAAGCCTGTGCGGTAGCCCTTTTTTTGTTTACCTTCATTAAGACGAAACGGGATGCCGGCGACTATTCTGAACTAGATGGACATTCCAGTTGCCAAATATCTCTAAGTCCAGATCAAGAGGGGATTATTCTTAGCGAAGAACAAGCAATGTGATCAAGACAAGGGGTCATTCCGCTCCTGTCGAGCTTCTGTTTCTGTTTCTCTGACTATAGGCTCTTGTAACAGTATCCCTGACTGCTCCCTGACTACGGCGTATTGCCCGTTCCAGGGTCAATACTAGCCCTACTGCCTTGTGGTCCTCGGTGAGTTTAGGATGACGCTGTGCAAAGTACCGGCCATACTTGAATAAGGCCCAGTAGCAGCTCAAGACGTTGATAAAACTTATGAATATCTTGTAAGGCATCTTCATTCCTCAGTCAGTACTAGCTTGGATAGTGAGAGACAACAAGGGAGGATTCCCTGGGGGAGGAGGAACTTGCATAGAATCCAACAACGGTGCCCATGCTTACACGTTCTTTCTTTCTTCGAAGGTGGATCTCATTAAAAATAATGACGTGGAGCAGATAGAGGCCCAATATAGCTACTGACATGCTGACGCAGAACCATGGCTGCACAATCAGCGACACAGGCAAGACAAACGGGGTCAACAGGTATAGCACTGTCTCGTAGACCTGGTGTACGATGAGCTGGGATACAAGAATGATACGAGCTTTCGAATCCAATGAATCGAGCAGGGAGCAATACCATGACATACCTCTTGCAGGACAAAGATCTTGGTCCCAATTTCCCATGCGCCCAACTTCCACGACCCAAAGATATAAGCTATATTGTGCCACACGCCCGTTGTATTGAAGAAATTCCACCGCGTAAACCGTTGCCGACACACTGTCATCTCGCCAAAGCCTCCTCGCTCCTGGTCGCGTTCCCCAATCAACAAACTTGAGGGGGTCCCTGTTTCCACAAAAACTGCACTGCACATCTGGATCCGCCCGCCCATTTGCCGACAAGAGTCTCCAAGGAACCAGTCCTCGCTGATTGAGAACCCGGGATGATGCTCCAGCGTCTTTTGAAGAAAGTCACGATCCCAGAGCGAGATCGCCCCATGCGGAAATGTGGCACTGCCCACCCTAGCCGCAAAACAGCGCTGCAGCCCAGCGAGCTTGTACTCCAGATCCTGTGCTTTTTGGCACCACGTTCCCTCGTCCTTGCTGATTCCAGCCGATTTGATCGTATATCCAATGCAGCGAGTCGTATCGGACAAGCGTGAGGCGACGACTATGAAGTTCGACGGAAGGATACAGTCGTCGTCCATGACGAGGACCGATCGAAACGGTTTGACCGCGTAGCATCCGACGAAGAGGGCCACTATCTTCGAACCAACCGGGCTCCAGATATGATTCACTCCGTACCGCCGGCAGATCTCCTCTGTGTTGTCCAGCGGCGTCGAGGAGTTCCCGTTCGCAACGATGTAGATGTTCTGCGCAGGGAACACCCTCAGGGCTGCAGTGAGCGTCCGGTCGAGGATGGGGGCCGATTTGTAGGTTGGGATCAGGAGGGCAGTGTTGAGCGCTCGAGGCTCGATGTTGCGTTGCTCGTAATACTCTGGCCCTGGGGCATTGTCCTCAAAGATGGCCAGCAGCGGGATATAGGTATAACTGCAGGCGGACAGCCGGTCAGCAAACGCAGTTCAGGCACCCTGCTCAGGGCTGAATAGACCATGTCAGGGGAGCCCTACAATATCAGCACCGCGATCACGATCACCCACCCCCCCTGGATTACGAACTTATGTTTCACCAGCCAGTATAGCCAGTAAACCGCCCCCTTCCACAAGGGCATGCCGATGAGAACCAGGTATACAAAAGCCGCGCAGATGGTGTAGACACCGTACTCTATCAAGACCTTGCCCCAGAACCCGCGTTGATGCTTGATATTCACCAGCCTTGCCATATTGTAGAAGCTCGTGTGGCTGGTACTGCGAGGAACCTGGCCTGTCAGTTCTTCGCGCGTATCTTGTTGCTGTATCGCGTCCCGCCAATGTAATTTCAATGATCTCTCAGGGACCTGTGGAGTGTCCATCCTCAATGAAGGCTTACAATTACCCGTCGGCATGGGTGGCGACTGCGGTTTGAAGATGGGATGCGCATCCGGCCATTGCGCTCGCTCGTACAGACGTTCTGTTGCCTCTGGGATTATCGGAAGGCGTCTCGGGACAAGTAGAGGTTCCATGTTCTGGCTCACCATGAGTAATGAGGCATAAAGTGCCGTAGCACTTTGTGAGCCCTAGAAGCACGCTGGTTGATATGGCTTACTTTGTGTATTGAGTGCTTGATGGCGCGAAAATGGCTATCAAGCTACTACTCGCATGATAGGATAAGGTTGTGCTGTTGACCACGGCCAGGGAAATGAAAACAAGTCAAAGGCACTGACTCCTATAGCGTCCAAGCAGATACGAGGCCTAGACTTCCAGAAACAAACACTAATGAAACCCCAAAAATATGCCTGTGTACTAAGCAACCCTTGACAGGCGGGTGTTCCTGGCATTTGTGGCGGGATGTGCTTCCGAGGCCTACATTCTTTACCAGCGCCTTGCGTAGCTTATCAAAATTTAGCCCTCGCGTATATTCTCCGAGTCCAGTAGTATTGGTTGCTCAAGTTATGTGCGCTCAGTCCTCCAGGAATTCTACCAAAAGTCCTCTCAATGCTCGCGGCTCCGCGGTCTCAACATCCGCATCCAACGCTACATTCTTGTTCGATATCTTTCGACGAGGCTAGACTACAGGCTCACAAATACGATGGCTCCACCCTTATCCCAGGTTATTTCTTAATGCGTGCAGTTTCGAGTTGCCTTATCAGCCATCTCAGCTGTGGTCCAGGTCTTCTTAGCGGTTGCCATATTCTGAGATTCCTAGTCGGACACAGGCAGTTATGCAGCTGCTTGAAGAAGTGCCATCTTTTTTTGAGTGCCTCATTAGGTGCTCATTGGGTGTACGCTCTTTGATACATAAATTCGTTGATTCCAACGGCACAAAATCGGCTATTCAAGCCAATTATAGTTGCTTGATTCGAATGAGACGGTGATCTAGAACATATGTTGAGAACAAGTTGTATAGACAGTTTTTCGATAATATATTACAATTGCTCCAGCCATAGACGCAATTTGGAGCATAACTTTAAATAAAGAGTGGAAAATAATAGTAGTAAAAGCCAAGAACGGCACACTGCTCTTTCGTACTAGATCATACCCCAGCGCCGCTCAACGGCAATAAGTATAGTCAGAACTGCAACCCTACAGATGGAAGAGGTGGAGGTTATATGCCGCATTTATCGAGCTTTCCTTGCTGATGAGCGCTCAAGTACCTTGCGACTGACATGAACTGGCAGATCTACTGGTAGCTTACCATTAAATCTGCACAACAGATCCTCAATAGAAAATCCTACGACTGTAAGTTTATGCAGATAGCTCTCAGTATATCAAGCTTATTGTTGGGTTTTCAGTGGACAATATTGGTTCTATTCAAAGCGTTTTTTCACTGAGCCTTGTTCGAGCTACTTTCTCAGTTTGACTTTTGTGACTAAAAATTATAGTCTGGCTTGAATAAATATTTCACATGGAGATAATCTGGTTTACTAGGTATAGGTCCTAGCTAAGCGATGGGGTTTGTGTAAATGGTTGGCCTTGCTCTTTTGGGGGTCAATTATATATTTATATGTATATCAAGGGTTAATCGCTAACTTACCCTCCCAATCATGCCGGATAAGGACGATATAGGCGAGACGGCGACTGCGTTGATAACCAATAAGTTCAATGTAAAGACGAGCTCTGTGACCTTGTTCGGAATAGTGACATTATCATTATCTAGGTATTCTCTATAATGCAGCATCTCTAAACCATGCGCTATCATACATGCGAAACATGAGAACCTGGCAAAAACAACTAGGCTTTCACCCGCAGCTTGAATCCATACTGAGAAACCCTCAACCCCGCAAAGATCGCTGCCGCAGCAAGACAACTCGCGCCACCGAATATCCAGACCCCATTCCAATCCAGATCATGAGCATCGCCCAGAATATCACCCGCCCCGGGGCCCCCCGCCAGCACCCCAAACGCCATCATACCAAAGCCCATCCCAAGCCTTGTCCCAATCTTGCTCTTATCCTTTGTGAGTGCGACAAAGCACAGCGGCGGGAGACCGATCAAGGCGCCGCTGAAGAATCCAGAGAAGACGGCAATCACAATAATCCCGGCTTCGTTGACGACAGCCATCATGCAGAGAATCAAAACGCCGACCACCATGCAAAAGGGACCGATCAGGTTGAAGGGCCCGAGCTTGTCGGCCATAGCGGTGGGGATTGTGCGTCCGAAACAGGAGGCGGCGTTGAGGATAGGGACGAGGTAGAAGGCCATGTCGTTGGAGGTGAGATGGCGCGCAGAGGCGACGTAGGAGATGTAGAATAGCAGCGTAAAAAGACCCATGAAAGCAATGAGGCCGGCGATGACGAGCGTCATGAACGGGATGTCGGTGAACGCGGTCCAGTCTATCAGGGCGCGGGCCTTGGGTGGTTTGACGCGCTGCTTCATAATGACGATGGGAAGGAGGAGGGTGCCGAGGGCGATGAAACCGATTACACGGACGGCCCAGCCGAAGCCGAGAGGGCCGAGGAGGCGATTGAGGACGATGGGATAGATGATCCCGCCGAGAGAGGAGCCCGAGACGGCGAGACCGAGCGCGGCGCCTAGTTTGGAAGAGAAGTATGTTGGCAGGATCGAGACGCACGGGACAAATAGGCACCCAGCACCGATCCCAACGCAGAAGCCCTGCGCCAGCAGGACCTGCCAGTACTCCTTGCAGAGACTGAGCATCATGGTGCCGAAGACGATGCCGAAGCTGCCCACGGTCAGCAGCGTGCGAAGGTACCCCCGGTCGTAGATGGGCCCTGTGATGAAGCCCACGAGCAGGAGCATGAAAGCCTGGACAGATCCAATCCACGAGATATCTGAGGAGCTGCGACGGAAGAGAGCGCCGGATTCGTAGTATGTCTGGAAGACGCCGAAAGTGTTGAGCAAACCCCAGGTGTTGAAGAACAGCATGAAGCCGGCGACGACGTGCAGCCAGGCCACGAGTCCGCCATTGGGAGGAGGACTGGGACCGATCGGGCCCTTGGGGAGCTGATCCGTTGACGTCTTTGGTGTAGGCTCTTGGTCATTATTGTTAAGGTTCTTTTCGGTCACGACCTGCTGGTCGACTGGTTGGAGTCGGTCGCCCATTTCGTGAGACACTGAAGAGTGAAGAGAGTGAAGATAGGGAGACAGACGTCAAGACTCAAGACTCTATCGGCTTGTCAAGAGCAGGGATGTCCTCGGTACTTCCTTCTGTGCGCAGCCAATATATAGGCAGTCCTTCCTTTCTTTGTTTTTCGATATCGCTCGGACTTGTCGGGCATTGACTTTTTTGGGACATCTCCAGGGTTTATGTCCGAGACATCACACTCCATACAGTAACTCCGAAGCCGCCCCGACCTGGATATCCCGGCCGCGCCCGACCAAGTTCCGAGTGAACCAGCTTCAACTGCAGGTGATCACCTGTCAGGCTTTCTACTTATTTGAAAGACATAACGTGTTTCTGCTCTTTTGTAACTCGACCAGTCCCCAACGTCATGCTCAGACATACACCTTTGGACAGATGTTCCACCAATAATTCCTCTGCTGCATTTGACTCATATCAAAGCTGGTAGCCTTTTTTCAGGCTTACCTGTCTCCTGTGCGATAGGGATGAGGCCTAAAGCGGTACAGTGGCATCAGCCTTCTGCTTTCCAAACAAAGAGATGCAGGATTGTGCAGCTCGCACTAAGCCTAATCCGGGTTAGACGTTGGAGCCGTATATAGCAAACTTATCAGTGACTTGTGAGACAAAGGATCTCGAACTTTCAA
This sequence comes from Aspergillus foveolatus, assembly GCF_047715535.1. Taxonomy (NCBI): domain Eukaryota; kingdom Fungi; phylum Ascomycota; class Eurotiomycetes; order Eurotiales; family Aspergillaceae; genus Aspergillus; species Aspergillus foveolatus. The sequence goes on along the minus strand of NW_027396103.1, from coordinate 78,965 downwards.
AATCTTAGCCTGAAGTCGGTGCAACCATGGCGAACATCGACAGCCTGCCAACCGGGCACTTGTCTCATATTTTGAAGCAGATACCAGCCACCTCTGGTTTCTGCACGAGGTTGGGATAATGGAGAAGTACGAGCAGCAGCAATATACGTTCTCTACATAGTCGATGGATACAAAGAATGAATAACAAGCGGGCAGGCGGTGCTGCTCGATACGAAGCGCCGAGGGCAAGGTTCATTGATAAGACGAAGTGTCTCAACGGCTCGAACGCAGCTTGCTAAATGTGAATTCGTTGCTGCTAAAGAGGAGAGGCTGGAAAGCCACCTATCTGGGACCATGTTTGAACGGGTGTGACGTGGAGACAGCTATGCCTCTGGAGCCTGACTGGTGTTGGTAAACCTTGTGACAGGATGGACTTACAAGCTAATAGGCCGGTCTCTAAATAGAGTAGGTAACCATGTGAGGACGGTGGCGAAATGGCAATCATGATAATGTTCCTGAACATACCCAGTAGGAGCTTGTTATTGAGCCAACGTGAACAGCCTCTAAGGGAGGGGTTGGTCGCACTTTAATACCTCATCAATATTGTGTATGCCACCACAACTAGGAGGGTCAAGTCCGCCCATCGGCACCACCGCTACGCTTCAGTCCATGGTAAAGGATGTGGTAACCTCTAAACCTGAAGCTGCCACAGGCTATTGCTGGTTGTTGGATAGCAGGCCATACGAAAGGCGTACAAAACTTATTTCTCTGGATAGTTTACCAAATGATGACCCAGCCAGACTATCAAGCCGTTGGGCGGGCAGCTTGTGGGAGGAGTAATAGCTGACCATTTCAGAGCTGTTGACTTTCTTCAACCAGGCCTCTATAAACGCTTTTTGTCTTTAAGAAAACATTGCTAAAGTCTAAGTTGAATTCTATAGACTCTGCTATACTGTAAAAAGTCAATGACTTAAGGAAGCTATTTGAAAAAGGTCTACGGTCCCTGGCGGTGTTAGGCCTTGTGATTTGGAAACCACCCTATTCTAAAGAACAAAAAGGAAGGAAGAGAAGATCAGCTGGCTTTCTCTCTTTTTGCTTTGTAAACAGGAAATTCTCTTTTCTAAAATACACTCTGCTGGGGCCTGTTGTGGTATAGAGTTCATCCACCAGGAACAGGGTATCATTTTGAGTTTAGTTTTGTACAACATTCACGACCGCAAGACTTTACTACTCCAACTATTTAATGGCTGTTTAGTCCATGCTCCATCACAAGTTTCTCTGGCGGAACCACAAGGTTCTGTTGAGCAATTCTCGACCGAGTACTCCACTAGCTTGCTTAGCAAGTATTTCCATTTGCCCGGCGTCCTCGAAATCTTCAACGACGCGGGAAACTTTGACAAGAGGATAAAGTATATTTCTGCTGAGATTAAATGACGATGGCAGTTCAGGTGGGTTCTACCTTTGGGGCGAAGCAGAATCCCAGTTTCTAGGGTTCAACAAGTCTGGTATGCCGCCGTTTACCTATATAGAAACATGTGATTATACGAACTCTACATTGGACAGTTTATCGAGATGGCGCTGGCAGTCTCTCTGGATATACAGCAGCGTTCTAGAGTCCGATGCACTCAAGTCACCATGGCTTCTTATTATCTCGCGAAGAATCCCTCAGATCTACCCATTGACGCCACATCTCCCACCCCAGCACAAGTCCCACACTGGGGGCCTTAATCTCAATCATAGTTATCATCTGCCAGCAGCCTTGAATCTGAACGTCTCTGAGTTTCAGTCAGCCAGCCAGCTACCGAGCTTCGGTCGGTTTGCCTTCAGCCGGCCACCACTCCTACGAGCTTGTCCTCGTTTGAATGTCAAACGTTGGCAGGAACGTGCTCGGTATGCAGACGGTGAAGCTGCGTGGTCGCTTGACATGATCAAAATGCTGTCTGCGGGGGCTTTACGAATCGCAATCTAACTCCTTGGCGGCTCTGGAGTTATATACACTCTGCCAATCGTCATTTTCTCCCAGTAGACTAACATTCAACGCCACCTGCCCTGACGAACGATCAGTATGACAGCCACCCCACTTCCGCCAACATCCTCTCAACGCTCGAAGGCCTGTCCGTCCTGATCACGGCGGCGCATCCGGCCTTGGCCTCAGCACAGCCAAATATCACGCCACATCCGGTCAGTGGTCATGATCGACGATTGCCGGTGTCCAGGACGACACTGAAATTGCAGCCGAGCTCTCCTCCCAGGGCCAGAGGGTCCAGTTTGTGCACTGCAATATCACCGAGCGGGAGTCGCAAGCCAAAGCGTTCCAGGCGCGCTGGCGTTCTCTCCCACCAGGATCCTTGACGCATTCGCTGCATTCGCCGGCGTAGATGTAACTGGGGATCTCGCGAACAGGCGTCGATGCAGAAATCAGTCTGAACGGCCCACCATTTACGGCGCCGAGTTTGGCCCCACCGAAATCAATCTCAGGGGAATGTTCTATACAGCGACGCTGGCGCTGCCTCTTGCGGCTCCCATCGTCGACCGGCGTATCGAGATTGCCTACTATCGTTTCGTCGATGGCCGGGTATGTCGATGACAAGCATAGCACGACCTGTACGGCGTCGAGTTCGGCAGCCGCGGTTTCTTCTGCACGATCACGCAGCAAGCCCAGTCGCAGCTCCATGTGCGTGTTAACGCGATCTGTCCGTGAGCGATGCGAGCTCTATGGTTGAGAGTGGGTTGCAGCCGATGGTGGATCAGGGATCTGCCCAGGAAGGGGATTGCCATGGTCCCTCATGAAGTTCTTACGCAGGCATGAGGAAGGATCATTGGTGACCAAGGAATTGCCGGTACGACCGTCCACACTTCCTTGACGCTCGAGGATAATGCTAGAGGTATCCTAGAGGAGACGATAGAGGATATACCATGGATAATGCAAGACGTGGATTGAGCATCAGTGGATGCTAATAATGGTAGGGCTATCGCCATTGTCACCGCGCTTCGCCCTTGTCCCGGAAAGCGCGGTGGATAGACGACGATATTGAAGGCGCATACGGTGGGCCAGCACTAATCGAGCTGATGGCGCTGCGCAAGGCTGCTGGCGACTTTTGCACCGCTAGGATTCCGGATTCTCACCCAGTCCGTTGGCGAGCTTCAAACTTATATTGGATTGAGCTCGCCAACTTATATTAGATTGTTAATGACAAACCTTGCTCCTCACCTGCTCTTCTGTTCAAGCCTTGAATTGTCAAGGAATTTTTGGCGGCTGGTAATTGCTTTTTCATCCCCTCCCCCGGTCCCCCCTTCCACCGACGTGGCTGCCATCGACATCGCTCAAGGGCCCGGTTACCGGCAGAAACACAACAGAAACATGAGCTCACTCGGCAACAGTATTCCTGTGGCGCAAACTATCGATCGTCTCCCAAGAAATCGTTCTAGACCAGATGGCATGGATCAGGCCCACCACAGGTCAATTAGAATTGGAGTAAACAGCCGACCAGTGTCACAGCTTCAATATGACGTTGTGATGGAACTGGTGATCAGAAAGTACCAAAACATTACGCTCGAATGCATGTTGCCATCTAATATAGACACTCCGAGTAGACACTAGACACTGGTCACTAGTTACTGTCATGATCACGAATCACAAGATTTATGCTCCATATGCTTCGTTATGCTGTCGATTACATAATCTGGCGGAATTGATCGGAGAGTTACGCCCACGTGCCGCATTACGTATTTCAGCCAAGACCACAGGGGGGAGATAGGAAAGTATGAATACGGATGGCGAGTCAACTAGCAAACCAGCGTGAACCATCCTGCTAATTGGAAAAAATAAAGTTAGAATGGAAGGAAAAAAGTGAACAAAAATATGCGCGTCTGGCTCGGCACCATGACTTAAAATCGTGATTCGGTAATAAATATATGATACGTAGGACGAGCCTGCCAGAAGTCCTGTCGCGTGGGATGCTAATGCTTCCCCTGCATCCAAGCCGGCCATCTGACGCACGCACTGCTTGGCCGCAGGCTTCTCGTAGTCAAGCCTGCATCGGGTTTTTTGCTGGGTGCTTGGCCCATGCTTGCCATGCTTGGGTCCTTAGCAGCCAGGCGGGCCCACCAAGATGCTCCACTGCAGAATTTTCATCTTATCTGATCCCTCGAGCCTATGTTTCATCCCTGCCGTTCCACGTTCGCTCACGAAAGTCAATTAGATCAAGTACAGTCGGGATCCTGTTCATGCTGATCAAGGGCGATGATCTGCCTCTTGGTCCTTATACTGTGATCTCCGCCTATCTCCATCATCCATCCATCATCCATCCTTCTTCAAACGCAGGCAACGCAGGGTTCAAGACGCAAGGAGCAGGGTGGGCTGTCTATTGCACTGTTGTCCTCGGGTAGACGCACCTTGTCCACGTCCAGTGTGGATAATCTAAGCGAGGCCAGCTGTCGACTTCCTAACTGCCCCGATACTCTGCCTGTGTGGGGATTGCTGGCGCCAACGGGCCTATGGTATGATGCAGCCGGCGCTCCTCACCCAACGGACTCGCAGCCGGGGCTTCCCAACCTTCACGATCCCACGCGCCGTGGAAAAGCGCATCTGATTAGATTATCTGCAGTAAATCCATGTGTCCGAGGTGGGGATTCTCGGCGGACTTGACGCTGTAGACAGTTAGCCACGATTAATATCTAGACAAATAAAAACTCGCGATGGCTTCAGGACCCCCATGTCAGCCCACTCTGCCCGGATCTCATTACGCAGTCCTTGCTTTAGCCTGCCCCAGCCGACTTCGGAGCGTCCTGCGCTGGTGGATCTCCGGTCGAATCGTCGTGCTGTAGCTGGTGAGCTGAGAACCGGCGCCCGTTGCTCGGCCGCTATAAGGGCCCCTCCACCCGGCCTTGCCTCTTGCTCACGTCTGAAATCTGATTCTGAATCTTATCAGATCCCGGATCGTCGCCAGAGAAAATGCCAGTCAGGGCCAGGCTTCGCGCGGCGTTCCAGCGCCGCGCCACAGACGACTCGACCGCTGAGATCCCCGTCGCCGCGACCACCGCGGGCAAGCCCGAAATCTCTCCTGAAGCCGGTCGGGGTGCTGAAGATGCTGTCGCGAACCCCCAGGAGGAGATCCCGGCCGAGGACGCGCAGCGTGGTGTGCACGAGGTCGAGGCCGTCACCTTGACCTGGAGCAAGGCGTCGCTGATTGCCGTTTTCATCAAGTATACTCACCACCCTTTTTTCTCTTTTCCTTTCGGAAAAAGAGAAGAGTTAAATGTCATTGATATTAATGCTTTGCGTGTAGTATCTGGTGCCTCTACTTCGTCAACGCCTTCCAGTCCTCCATCATCAGTAACCTGCTTCCCTACGTGACTTCCGACTTTGAATCGCACTCACTCCTAACGACCATCTACGTCGTCGCCGACTGCTTTTCGGCAGCAGTCTTTATCCCGCTGTCAAAGATCCTCGATGTCTGGGGTCGTGCCGAGGGGTTCCTGTTCATGACCATCCTCGCGACCCTGGGTATGGTCATTATGGCCGCTTGCAAGAACCTGGCGACTTTCTGCGCTGCTTATGTATGTCTCCTTTACTGTTAGTACACGCGTCATTCTAATGAGATATGAAAAGGTCTTCTATACAATTGGTTTCAGCGGCATGACCTACTGTATTGATGTCATCACCGCCGACTCCTCCAAGCTCAAGAACCGAGCCCTCGCCTACGCGTTCACGTCGTCCCCCTACATCATCACTGCTTTCGCAGGCCCCAAGGCCTCCGAGGACTTCTATGCGCTGTACGGATGGCGCTGGGGTTTCGGCGTCTTCAGTATCGTGTTCCCCATCACCGCGGCGCCGCTGTACGTCCTCTTCAAGCTGAATCTGAAGAAAGCCAAGAACCGCGGCGTTCTTGCTAGGGAGCCCAGCGGGCGCACCTTTCTGCAGAGTGTCTGGCATTATATCATTGAGTTTGACGGTATGCTTTCCTCCCAGCTTTTTTCAGCTCTTTTCTTCCACGTTCGATGTAGGGGACGAATGTTTACTGATGAGTTCTGTAGCCTTCGGCATGTTTGTCTTCTCTGCCGGTCTGGTCATCTTCTTCCTCCCCTTCGATATCGCCGACAGCGCCCCCAACGGCTGGGGAACCGGGTACATCATCGCGATGATCGTCGTGGGCGTTGTGATGCTGGGCATCTTCGTCCTGCACGAAGTCTATATTGCTCCCGTGCCCATGCTCAAATTCAGCTTCCTGTGGAACCGCACCGTCATCGGCGCCTGCTTGCTCGACGCCACTTACCAGATCTCCTACTATTGCTGGGCCAACTACTTCACCTCCTTCCTTCAGATCGTGAATAACCTGACCCTCGCCGAATCTGGATACGTCAGCAACACGTTCGACGTCGTCTCGGGCGTCCTTCTCTTCGGCGTCGGGTTTCTGATCCGCAAGACAGGCCGCTTCAAGTGGCTTCTTTACATTGCCGTCCCGCTGTACATCTTCGCCCAGGGGCTGATGATCTACTTCCGCCGTCCGAACCAGACTGTCGGTTACCTGGTGATGTGCCAGATCTTTATCTCTATCGGCGGGTCGATCTTCATCATCATCGAGCAGCTGGCTATCCTGGCCGCCGTGGACCACCAGCACATTGCGACGGTCCTGGCGATCTTGAACGTGGTCGGCACTATCGGCGGCGCCATGGGCAACACCATCTCCGGCAGCATCTGGACAAATACCTTCCGCAAGGCGCTTATTCGGTACTTGCCAGAGTCAGCGATGCCTAATCTCGATATGATCTATGAAGACTTGGCAACCCAGAAAAGCTATGCGGTTGGGACACCCACTAGGCTTGCTATTCAGAAGGCGTATGGGTATGCCCAGACGAGGATGCTCGCCGCTGGTGTGGGTATCATGGCTCTGTGCTTCGTCTGGACCATCATGATTCGGAACATCAATGTCGGCAAGATTGCGCAGGTCAAGGGTATGGTCTTTTAGGCTCGCACCGTCTGCGTATACTGCTCATTGCAGCGGGGTTGCTCAAACTTCCGTTGCTCATTGTATCTAAACAATAGGTGCAATGTCTATAAACAATATTGAGTTAGAGTAATGAATTGCCGTGAGCCTTGTGTGTATGTTCCTGGTGTAGTGGGCGTCCGTCCATTTTCGTACGGGGAGGACGTATTAACCAAGCCTTTTCCTTACGGTAATCAGCATTGCCTCTACTGTTGTTGTCCAGGATAAGTAATCTTCATAAATTGTTGTGTCAAAATCAGGCCCATTTGGGGTAGAAACCTGAATCACATCTCATGTTTCAGTAGCAGTTACCTATAATTTCGACGCTTCAAAATATGCTGCAGCGTTAGCCACATATTGATAGCCAAATATCGAAGTCGCAACCGCACGATCTACTATGTCTGTTATCTAATGCATGTAATAAGGCTCAATCAATGTTATGTCTTTGCTATCGCACTTTGCATCCGCGCCGGCTTCGAATAATTGCCGGGCGAATTTGACGTGACTCCCATGTAGGACCAGAAGCACAGGAGTATGAGAAAACATAGTTTCGTAATTCGATTTGGACCTCAATGCAAGAGATAAGTGTACCATTTTCTCATTCCTCTCTGTGCCGCATGCCCCAATGGGAATCAAGTATGACCTTCAGAATAGATGCCATACGGTTAAAGTCGGCCTCCTCATCAGGAAATAACTGCATTACGTCGTATTGAGGTTCTTACGGTACATCCTTGAATAAGGGAGTATGTCCGTCGAGGCTTTTACGTTCCATATCGGCACCGAATTTTTGGCAGTAAATGGACAACGGAACTGTCCTTTGCCCGACGGCCAGGAAAGTGGCTTTTGATTTAGCGAATATTGTGGCGTCGGTAGGCCGATAGCAGACAGTGCCATTATCCGCGAATTACGCCTGCAACTGCAGTCCAAGATACGGTGCTCAACACTGTCGTTGATACTTGCACTTTTCTCAACAATGAGCCTGATAGTAGGCATGGTTCCCGCGATTCATAAACTCGATTGTGGACTCCCAGGTCTTTGGACGGCAAAACACCCGTAACTCTGGCGAGGCTTTTCATTTATTGCCCATAGCAGAAAATCCAAGGACCATTTCCTTCCCCTCCGATCATGTGGCCTCATGAAGTAGGAACAGCATCAGGAGTAGATTGCCATTATCCATAAACATTATGTCGCTCAGGCTAGTTGCTCACCGCTAGTATCAAGGTTCATGAGTAGATACCTAAAGAAGTTGAAATATCTTTACTCAGTACTTCAAGCATCGAGTAGGAACTTCTCTGCTTCCCTTCTTTACTATGCGTCACTCAATTTAGCTGCTTTCCTATTGTCATATACCTCTCTAATAACTTAACTACAGGACGGTCACTCATTTCCTCATAATCATGCCGCTTGTTGCCGAAATATTTACACGTAAGCTGGGTGTCTGCGCTACCGTTACGTTCCCTATAGAGATGGTCCACCGCAGTAGAGGTAATAAGCGCCTTTCCAGCGGCGGGTATGGCTGATCTGACCCTTGACTTGTCTCAAACCCTCGAATCCAAGCACGCTAACAGCCATTGACCGGTTCGTGTCTACAGGATTGATGTCACTCTGCTGCGAGCTGTAGTTCACGGAGGTGAGCTATTCCAGCATTGTCCTCGCGGCCGTCCTACTTGGAGAGTATCCTGAAATTGGTCCTGGTCCTGGATGTCTTCGCCGTTCGCCGGGAATACCGCAAGTCAAGTAAAGAATTATTGAAAGACATAATAAATTTCACCTATCATGAAGAACTATATTCTGACAATACATACAGTCTAACATTGACTATATACGGCACTACTAATGCGCTAACAAGTAGCTCTGCCTGGAAAAGACCATCGCTCTATCAGCAAGAAGAATTCACACGTGCAGCCTTTGCGGCTGTTGAGAACAAAGTACCTCGGCAGAGAACATCAATAATCCTTCTCTCTTTCGCGACTGTTGTTGGCGAGATATTGCGGAGCAGGTCCTTTGCGTAGGCAGCTGCCGTCATTGCAGCATATCCCTGCCACACTTTATTTTTGTGGCTGTCAGAATAGTCGCATACGCCACGGATAACCAGACAGGGGAAATGGTGCAACAAGCCAGCTGCCTCCATCTCGAAACATATGACCCTTTTCCTCTTCGCTAGGTCATCTCGAATGCTAGCGTCCTTCATCAATATATCCGAGGAGGCGATAACACCGTGATGAATGAAGGGATCATCAGTCTTGGGACACCGATGTGCTCGACACACTAATTTGGAGCGGTTGACGTGACAAGTTTTCTCGTCTGCACACTGCGAACTGTGCACAACATCCGACCTGAATAGGTAATCACTTCCCTCTCTTGGTTTGCCAAACTCTTGTACAATTCTCGGGTACCGCTCAAACGCCGCGCGAATGTCAGATTGGATGCGATGCCCATTCATCCTGTGCTGGTTGTAAAGCGCACCAACCGCAGTGCGCAGCATTGGCGGCGGCGGTTCATACGTGTTTGTGAACTCAAAGCTTCGTCCCTGAATAACATTGCCAATGTCGAACTGAAAGACACTAGAGCCAACCACCACATCCCCCAGGCGGACGTCGTTCTGCAAACTGGGTGCCCCTCCACCGATGCCAACCATGAGACCAACGCGCACGTTCGGGAAGCTATGTGTCATATCTCTCGCGACAAGAGCTGCACTGACTGTACCATATTTCCCAAGTGGTAGAATGGCGATTACAATATTGTGCGATCCGATCCTGCCTAGGGCGTAACTGTTGTCGTCGCTTGTTGACACATAATCTGGAATGCCGTGGGATTCGTCGAGCATGGCTTGGGCTGCAACGAACTCGATGGCAAGGGCGCAGATCCAGCCAACCGTATAATGATCAGGATTGAACATGGCGTTTAAATGGCTCCGGCTTCACTGCGTCGGAGGGGAACTGGGGATTCTCTAAGCATAGACAGAGGTTCAGCGCCTGGTCTAGAGGGAACCATCCGCTGCTTTTATGTGCATGTTGCTGGCGCCGACCAGTCGTCAAAGGAGTAACAGATTGGACTAGAGTTATGCAAGCGCCCTCTGGAGGTGTGGCCAACGCACCACAGCAAACCATTTTGCGCTGAGCGGCTACTCACAAAACTTCCCTCGTAAGATTAGAAACAGGCGCCTAATACTAAAACCCATAGTGGGCGAGAATCAATATGGGTTGTGCATTTATCCTGACGCCGCGCGATAATGCTCTGGATGATCATAATAGGAACTTGTGAGAATTTGCGCCGCCGAGGTGGAAGACACTACAACTGCACATGATACCTGTATCAAGTAAAAGGGGGATGTGCTGCAGCGGACCACGTGAAGTGCTTGCGTGGCCATTGTCATGGTCTACGAAGAGTGATTTTGGGTTAAGCCATCGAGGCCTGCATGCACGGGCATCATTTACCCAATACACCCCTAAACGACTATATTGACGTGCTAATTGTTCAAAAACATGTCCAAAAGCTCACCAAGACGTCACCAAACCTCAAATGAACTTCAAGAAGGCTTACCCCTAGTGCAATACGTAATACTTCTTCAATTATTACTGCAATTCGGACCACTGCTAGGCATAGATGCTTTACTGGTCAGTCATGTCGCTACCATAACACTCTCTGCAATTGTTGAAGCGGCACCTAGAATTTAACTTGAACCCGGAACACCATCGCCAACCTGCTCGCCAGTAGGGTACTCGCCAAAGCAAGCTTTCTGGTACTGCGCGCGCTCCTTCAGAGTCGGGACCCCGCTCAGGAACCCTCCCAGAGGACAAAACCCATTCACTGCATGCTCACAGCCAACCAGGCCCTTCAAAGGAAGGGGTGCGCTGTTCAAGAGAAAGCGGATGTACTTGGAAGTACCGCCACCAGCAGTCTCTAGGCGGGGATTCGCATAGAGTACTGGGTCCAGAGAAGTGAAGGACTTATTTGTCGGGCACGTCCAGATCTCAGACATCATACGGGCGCCAAAGGGGGTCATCTCGCTGAGGCTGAAGGTGCGGTTGGGAGCATAGTCCACGTTCCCTGGAAGGCCGTGAGGGCCGAACTTGAAATATTGGAGGCCCAACGCAGAAATCACGGAGAGAATGATGTCGTCGTGGGACATGTCCATGTAGAACGGCTGGTCGAGGGGGAACGTGGCGGTATTGTCATCGAGGGTGGCGTTGACACTCGTGTCGCTGGTGGTAATAAGCTGGTTCTGCAGTCTCGCGGCCAGCTCGAGGACGTAGCCGATGCCCTGAGCACGGCCAGTAGGGGAGCCGTAGGCGTAATCGCCGTAGTACTGGATATCTACATTGTAGGCAAAGTCCTTCCATTCCTGTTCGGTGAAGAGACTGCAGAATGCCGAGGCGCCGAAGCTGGTATACTCGTAAGCGCACAGGTTCTGCATGGCCAGGATATCAAAGGCAGTCAGGTTGAAGTCGCTGGGAAGGTAGGCTGATAAACGGGCAACAGCGTCTTTTGTATACCGCGGGATGAATACATATGCATCATCATCATCACTAAGACGCGTCCAGTCAGCGTCTAATCGCATTTTTCTCATTCCTTGGAACAACGCTCTCTCACCCTTCCGTCATGTCACCGGGGCACGAGTCATACGAAGCGAGAGTATTGTTAGAGCCAGATTCCTCGGGTATGACTACAAGATCGTACTGCTCATAGGAGCTGTTGGCGCCGCTGTTGCCGAAGAAGCCACCTGAAAGCATCAGCCATTAGCAATATAGCAATTAGCCAAATTAGAAAATAAAATAAAATAATTAGTGAGCTTCAAAGAATGAGGCTTGACTTACTGAGCCACCAACGCGCACTTTCCAGAATCCGGGCCTGGGAAGTAGTGCGGAAGACAGGCTTGGGACGAGCAGTGCCATTTGGATACACATTCAACGACTCATCCCAAGCAGCCACATGGTCACGGTCGGGCCGGTAAAGCAGTCTGCCGTACTTGGTCCAAAAGTCTGCACCCGAGGTGGCTTCCGTCGCAGCGCCAGTCACCATCAGCGTGTCTTCACCTAGGAGATACTCCCAGTCATTCAAGAAGCTCAAGGGGCCCGTGGCCACGGGCCTTTTGGCCGAATGGCTCTTGGTGTAGTTGGCCAGCTTCGTCGCGAAATCTTCCATACCTTCACCATCCAGAGGATAGCCCGTAGGGTATCGCTCGGCATGGCGGTGCAGTACGTGAACTTGGGACAGCTCGCAGCCTTTGGGGACGCCATTAGGGACCCCAAAGCTGTCTGCATCCTTGTAAGGGCTGAGATTGGCCCAACTCCTGGTCATGTCGAATCCCGATGCATAGCTGGCTCCCGTCGGGGCGGATACAGGGACAGACGGAGACGCATGAGGAATTGCAGTAGTCAGCCCGGCTGCAGCAAGCGACGCGGCGAGATTTGTCCTCATGATGGCAAATCAAGCCCAAGTTTAATCAAGCCAAAGTTCAGCGATGGACGTAAATGATAGACGCAACGAGAAGCTCAGAAAAGCGCTGTTTTCTCTAGAACAGCTGAATTCAAAGGTACATCTGCTAACAAGCCTTACCCTATAGTTCGGCTTGGATTCATAACAGCTCCAAGAATCTTGGCCGCACCTGCCGCAGCGTTTATTTTACTATTTTTTTTGATTTTGTTTTAATGACTCCAAGCAGTGGGCCCCTTCCGGGATCGGACATGTAATCCGTACTGACTCCCGATACTGTGTACAGGCAGAATGTTGATAGGAAAAACAATCTTCCAGCCAATCAAGGCTGGCTAAAGCCAGACAGGGATGATCATAATTACCATGAGGTACTTCGTAGGAACCTAGACCGTTTCACGCACATCCGCCGGTGCTGGTGGATATGCTTCCTCAACGTACTCTCGAGTTTTTTTCTTTTTTCTTTTTTTTCCCCTTGCTTCAAGAATGCTCGCGGACAGGATCAGCTCCTCTGGACTGCCTGACCAGCGGTGCCGATACTTTATATTTGCTTAGCCCACTACCGCCAGCAATTCGGGCCGAGAATCGAGAACCGAGGACTGAGCTACCCCAATCCATCGGTCTCTGGGCAGATCCTCACATTTATGAATCGAATCTAGCAGTCCACTGCTATGATCCCTGAAAGACGAGGCAAGAGTCTAGTAATATATAATTGAAGTCGAAGAAGCCATGCAACAGCCGGGCGGATTTTCACGTGCTTCGCCGGGATGCGGGGGAAGCTGTCACGCCATTTAAAGGAGCTCAACCTCTTTATCAACTCTATCGTCACGTTGAAATCGACTTCTAGTGTCACCGATATCCTCATCTGAGGATGGCACCCTTCATCCCACCGCCGCCGAGTCCCGACAAACCAGGCTCCCTCCCGCCCGATACCGGGTCTGCAATCCCCATACCTATCTCCCCGCCGCCCTGGACCCTGCGCGCCAGATCCTGGACGTTCCTGTACACCTCCAGCTCCCCAAACGCGCCTTTAGAAGCCAGCTCGCAGAACCCAAACAACGCCCCCGAAGTGCTCCAGTCCGTCCTCCCACCAGGGGCATACCACCCCTTCGAGACGATCCACGCCTCCGCTCTGCAACGGCTCAGCGACGGCACCTCGCAGTTCCAGGAAACATGGCTGAAAGCCGTCATGATTGTCAGATACGAAGAAACCGACGTCGGGCCGTACGACGAGTTGATTTTCATCCCGGGTAGAGCGGCGAATCCAAAAACGGGGAAGAAGGAGATGAGAATCAGCAATATTTATGTTTCGACGGATGCGAGTGTCTGGAATGGGAGAAGGAATTGGAGTACGAAAACCGCCCTTTCTTCACTAAGAGGGTATACTTTGTAGAAGGTGCTAATATATTCGCTTGTGCTAGATATCCCGAAACACCGCGCACGCTTCGAGTTCATGCCCATCGGAGCAGACACCGCGTTGCGGGTGTATTACCCCGAGAACTCACCCGCACCCTTGGATCCGAAGACGCCCTTCTTCACGGTTCTGCTGAGAAGCTCGTCGCTGCCGAAACTTCCCCTACCGCGACTTACGCCGTTAACGATCGCGCAGCCGCCCCTGGCGAAATCACGATGGCCGCCGGGTATTCAGGACGCCGTGATCGCGACTGACGATCCCGAGGATGGACGGGAGAATCCGTGGTTGAAGATCACGCCATCGTTCAAGGGAAGATGGGGACTTGCATATGCGCATACTCTGGAGGAGAAGGACGGGGAGGAGACATTGCAGTCGCACGGCGATGGAGTTGGGTTCCCGAAGGTCAAGCTCCGGTCTCTTGGGGGCTATTTCGAGGGGGAAATTGGGTTTGGGATTGCAGACATTGTTGCTTGATTATCCTATGTTTCACCGTGAGATACCATGCTTATGCATTGTACATTAACCTTGCTATTCGCTCGCTAATTGCAGATTTTCGTCATTGCATATTAATAGAAACCCGAAAGCCAGCTCTTCCTCATCGCGAGTTTCCGGTACTCTCTCATTGCCGGACTATCCCCGGGCTTGGTTTCATCCATATCGATCTCCGTCATTGCAACAGTCTTGCCGATCATGGGCGTGCCCTCCTCCGCCTTGGTCCTGATATAATAGTGTTCGTCTTCTTCCTCCATAGCCACATACCATCGTTCTCCGAGCTGCTTCCCGGCCGGGCCGGATCCACAAGCCCCCTGCAGCTTCGTAGTCGACGGACTGTTCATCGCAAGGGCAAATAGATTCTGTGGCTCTGTGAAATCCGTGATCTGCTTGCCTCGGATTTCGAGAAGCATAAATGCAAGACATAGAGCGCTGGTGAAGAATGCAAAGAGCAGGATTGGGTAAAAGACGCCCTGCCATTTCTGGGTGCCGCCGGAGGCGTACTCGATTGCGCGCAGTGTCGCATTGATGTATTGTCTTTCAGCGGTCCTGAGGATGTTGGTGTCTGGGTAGGTGTCTGTGTAGTTCCAAAATGGGACGAAGGGGGCATTGGCGGAGGCCATTAGCAGCGTGTTCCCTGCTAATACTGCCAAGGCCTCACTCAAGGTTGGCAGCTTGGGATTCAACGTGCGCGCCGTAGGGGCGAACTGCATAAGCAATCGGGCGTTTGCGGCCGCGCCATCTGTGATGCCCGCGTTCAAGGAGAGCGTGAATGACCATTCGGATGCTATATACATCCAGTCGTTTGCCCAGGACTCGACGGCATCAGGGACGCGGAGGTTGTATTGCAGCGGCTGATTCTGATCACAGACGGTGTAGAGGTGTGACCCGGTCGCTGTGGCTTTGTAGTGGGTTGAGCAGTGGGTGGACTGCTTTGCTTTGAGCCTGCAAAGGAAGTACTCTGGTTTCGTGCCGTTAGGGCTGCCACCCAGCAGGAAAATGGCCCCGTTACTGTACGGGGAGGTGACATTGACAACGGTATTATACTCTTCCGGCAGCTTGCCAAAGACAGGCGCGTACTGGTCTGGATAGTCTGGTCCAAACTCGAAGATATCGTCGACGACGGTGCGGTTGCGCCAGTGCTCAATGTTGGGAACGTCGTCAGGCACTTTTGTCGTCCAGGTGACTGCATTGAAGTTGCCGTGGTTGGGCCACTCAGTATACACGATTGGTGCGAGCTCGGTCGCGTTCATGCCCGCGCAAAGGACATTGACCGCCGGCGAGGGGACGGACGCTTCCAGCTCGTACATGCCCTCTCCTGATTGATCCTTTGGCTGGATAATCTTGTTGTCGGGATGGTTTGCCGCGCCAATAACGCCGCCGTGGGGCATCGCTGCGGTAACGTTGTGCACGATGCGGCCGTATTTCTCTGCTAGATCCGCTATGCTCACCCTATCGACCCAGCTGCCCTCGACCGTAGTATTATCGTAGACAGACCCGGTAGGACGGGGTCGGGATGCGGCGTCGGTAGGGCTGGGTTGAATGCCCTCGGCAATGGACGCCCATTTTTTGATGAAGGATTGGTAGTTATTGTAGGCTTGGCCGGCGTGCTGCATATTCAGACAGGTCGTGTTCCTGAACTCGAGATCGTCATCGATCGCAACGGGGGTCTCGCAGTTCTCGGCGAGGTACCTGGCGTTACCGAAGGAAGTCCAGACGTCGCCGACGATGACGCGCTCCTCGACTGTGCCCCATTTCAGCTTCGGGGTCACTGTTCTGTCAATGTAAGCCCTTCAAATGTAAGGTTGGAGCGTAGCACTTTACCCAGAGCCTCAGCAGCGGTAGTGTACAGCATCGCCACCACTGTCGCTGTCAGCGTGATTGCACCCAGGATCGTCCATCCCGAGTAGCGCAGAGACTCCCAATGAACGATTAGACTCCCCGGCTGCATGATCCAAGTGCGCATGCTCATATCAGAGATCGAGATTCCTCGCGACCCCTTGGTGATGGCCCGTCGCGTGAGTACCTGCCCGAGGAACGCGACACATACCGTCACGTAGGCCAGCTCGATGGTCTTCGCGAACAGCGTGCTTAGCAGACTGGCCGTCGACGCGGCCAGTTTCCCATCAACGCCGATGAAACGGCCATAGCGGGGCTTGATAAATGCAACGACGAGATAGATTCCCGAGAAGATGGTCGAGTAGAAGGCGAGCACGAGGATCGTAGCGGGAACCCAAGACAAACGACGGTGGACGATCGTCTTCTTAGTCGGACACTTGACCAGATGCAATTGCGATTGCGATTGCGCTCGCGAATGCGAGCGTTCGCGCTCGCCCAAGAGGCTTGTCTCGGAGTTTACGAACCGTGAGGAAGCAGGATCAGGTGTTGTTGCTGTTGTCTGTGTTGTATCGTAGCTCGTCGACCGCGAATGGCCGGCGGGCTGGCTGATCCCCAGCCCAACAGGCCGGACGGGTTGGTCATCCGCCTCATCAGCATTCGGGGCATGTTCGTATCGAATATTCGACCGGTCGCCGAGATCGATTGGATTCCAGGACGAGACGAACTCGGGCAGTGGAGGGAGGCGGTAATCTTTTGCGGCCGGAGCCATGGGGAGCTCGTGGCCAACGGATGGCAGCAAAACGGATGCAGATGAAACGAACGGAACGGGCGCTAAGTCGCGAAGATGGGGAGAGCGTCTAGTTAAATGTTGGGAGTCTGGGCTCGCCTGGTTGGTCGTCTATGCGGTGGCACAGCCCCTTTGCGTTCGGGTGGTCATCCTTCAGCCTTGCAGGATCCGCTTGAAAGAGCGCGATCGGGGACTTTCCGTCAGACGAACACGGGGTTAGCTTCCGGAGTCAGACATCTGGAGGAAGATCTTTGGGGATCTCAATTTCGTGTTGCATTAAAGGCGATCGAGATTGAAGAATTGAAGATTGCACACAGAATACACAAAAGTAGGGTTCATACCCCAGACAGCGGAGGCGGGCGCCCTTCTCAGCCTCACAGTTTATCAGTGCTATAAATAACTCCAATCCAACACGGCGAGTCAGATGAAGCATTTCTTATTCCAGATATCCCCAGCCTAGAAAAGCTGAAGGATTATTCCAGACCAGCGGGTACAGCAGAATAAGCCGGAACGGGTCCGTTCACTGCTTGGGGCAGGCTCGCGAACCGAGACTGCGATCCTAATCCCAGCACATACCCTTTGTCCTCAATTGGCATGGCCTTCATTTTCTTTGTCTATGGGAGGATAAATATAGCGCTTACGGTGCAGCAAGATCAAGGCCAATGAGCAAGGCGGGTCGTGCATTATTGTCTGTAGAGTACAAACCTAGCCCCATTACCAAGCTGACAAAATATGAACTGTAAATTCATCATTGACTGAATAAATCAGTAGCGAGACAAACCAATACCCCAGATAGACATTAAACATGTTAAGCAGCGATCAAAGCCCAGTCAAAGCCCGGTCTCACCAGCTACTCTGTCTCTGACCGGAAAGGCTGCATAGAGATACCCCACGGGTAGCCACACATGTTAAAAGTGCCTCAGTCTCACTGGCTAGTCATGCTAAGGTGGGTCTGTGCCTACAAGGCGAAAATACTCCAAGTGCTCTTTGTGCTTTGCGTGCTCTGCGAAACCGTGTCCCATAACGCTGATATTGTACATGAATCTACCCTCTGTAACTGTCGAAGGAGACCGGAGAGCAAGCAGCTTACGCAAGATTCAGTGTAAGGTAGACTTGATCAATTTGCTGCGAATATCTTTTCCAGAGGAGCATGCCAGTACCGGGCAATTTCCGATCCGCAGGGTAAGTCTGGTGTGGGGACACTGCTCAGCTTTCAAGGCAACTCATGCAAAAAGAAAGGCGCGGAAGCCCGCAGGCCTTGACGTCAAAATTTTTACAATCAGAATATACGCTTAAGCTAATCATATTATCTTCGAACACGTGTGTTCTCCGCTTAATGTCTGAGCTGTGACTGTAGAGGCGCGACCCTCTTGAGTCCAACTGGCCCATCTATGTAACCATGTAGTCAATCCAGGAAGTTGGAATAGGGGCCTGGGAAAGAACGACTGCTATTAGCGGCTCGCATGATCCATTCTAAATAGGTACAGGTTTGCAGCAACATCTCACTCATTGGCGATACGGTATAGAGTCAGCTGCTTATCTCCGGCTTCCTCTTCCTCAATAGGTTACGTGACAGCAAAAAGAGGTTTCTACTAAGTGCCCATAAACAAGGTCCGCTTCGAGATATATAGAAGCGTCTCCGCCGGGCTTTGCTGTATGCGTTTCTTTGGCTTTAGGGTCAAGGCGAGTCCCGCCGACTGCACTACAGCACCAGCAAAGAGGATTGGGATTTCTTATTTTGACTTACTGGGCAGCACACTGGGATTAGAGTGTCCTACTGGACTCAATAAGCAAGAGACTCCGCCTGTTACAGAGAGGTGTTTAGTGATGGAAAAACCGACGAGATAGGATGCATAAACCAAGTCTAAACCAAGCCTAGTATACATAGTGAGTGGGAAGCTTCAATAATCTACACGAAGAACGAGAGACAGCAAATACCGAACAAAATTATACAGACCTACTTCAGGCCAAACCCCTGCCGCTCCAACAATCCCCTTATACGATCCCTCCCGTCCATTCTCCCATTAGCATTCCACTCAGCAGCAAATCTACTCCATGGTTTCCGACCAAGCATCGAATGGAGTGCGTAGTGCTTGCTCAGCACGCCATCAAACACAGCCACATTCTCGTTCTGCTGCTGTTGGTTGCTATCCCAGGTTTCATAATGGAGTACCTCCCTCATCGGCAGCCGCGGCTTGATATCCTCATGCGCTGCCGGGTCCGCATACCCGACTGCCAACCCGACGATTCCAAACGTCTTCTCGGGGAGATGGAGTAGTTCAACCAGGCTATCAGCGTTATTTCTCACTCCGCCCACCATACAGATTCCTAGGCCGAGCGATTCAGCTGCGATGGCGACATTCTCGGCCGCGATGGAGGCATCAACGACGCCTGCTATGAGCATATCGATCTTCTCGAGCGGCTTCCCGGCCGCTCTGTACTTGTCTATCACGTTTGCAAGACGGTATAAATCTGCGCAGAAGATCAAGAATAGCGGTGCTTGCCGTATGAAGTCTTGGTTTCCGGAGATTCGAGCGACGGCGTCTTTGTGCTGCGGGTCCTGGATTGCGACGACGGACCAGGTTTGCAGCATTGAGAAGGTGGAAGCGCTTTGGCCGGCAGCAATAAGGGTCTCAAGTGTCCCGAGTGGAAGTGGCGTAGGCAGGAATGCACGGATTGACCGGTGCTCGAGGATTGTTGAGAGCGCTTGTGGAACGGATTGATTGGAGATATGTGAGGATTGACCGTCCTGATACCGGCTCTCGATTAGACCGGCGAGGCCTTTTGGTGTTGCTGGTGGGGTAGGAGTGTCCATTCCTGCTGGATACACGCTTCACTCTTATTTTCGCTCCCTGAGGGTTGATTGATGATGGCGTCGGGATAAACCATGGTCTTTATAGCCTTACTGCGCTTTAATATCATCTCATGTAATCGAATCGACAATGAATACTTGCGTTTACAAATAATACATTATTCATCATTCCAATTCAGATTATGTACGTCACACTGCATGGGCATCTGATGCCGTAAATTAATTGTGTATAGGCTGTCTGCAGGCAGTCAAAGCCGAGTGCCCGGATTAGCCGGACTAAGAGAGCCAATAGAACAGTACAGTAGCCTATTGGGCTGCTATAAAGGGCAGTGTATATGCATGGATCAATAAAGCCTTGCATATCGGCAGCCTGTAGGGCACAGCCTTCTCGGCCGACATGAACCCTGTGCTAGCGCAGTTGTTGGTCTGCCTAACAAATGCAATGCAGGACAAGAACAGTGTCAACGAACGTGGAACATCTCTATCCTCGATTATTGACCAACTTAGTGGAAAGGTTAAACGACAGCTTGAGTGCGTCTCGAATATGCCGTGTTCCATAGGCCAGACAACCAGCCAACTATCTGCGGGCCGGGGGGTTACGCGTAGATGCAGCCGCAACCAGGTCGGCTTGGTCCGACTATCAAGTAATACAGCAAGCCCACAGAACGTCGATAAAAGCAAGTCTCGCGCTAGAAAGAGCACAAGAGTAGAGGAAGACACCTCCTATCAGAACTTACGGTGTATCGCTGGCATCTGCATGTCCGCTTAGAAAGACCACTCCATTGCACAATCAATAAGGGTTCTAAGACGTCAAGATACTGAAGCTAATAGACCTCTCCGTTTGTACCTAGCTTGAGGTGGACGTTGTATGCTTTGCCCAAAAAAGATTAATTTGGATCGTGATCTCATTGAGCGTATATATTTTAGAGATATCAGGCCAGACCTGGGTGCGATGGGTCTATTTTTGGATATACTTGATTTCTTTTACGGTTATAAATTCCGTGTGACATATACCATCTGTGCATTCTTGCAAATGGTGAATTGACAGCGACATACTCTGCTAGGCTAGTACGGCGATTGAATATGCGAAAATGAGTCCTGAATCATCCACTGTTGCCTCTATAATTTAGCCAACGCCTGCGTCCGACACTTGACAGCAAGCCCATAACTATCGGACGAGAAGGTAATGGTTGTCCCCCTAGGAAAGAAGAATAGGTCGCCTGCATTTACTGTTGCCGTGTTGCCAGTTTCGTCGCGAAAATTGAACTCGCCTAGAGAACCATCAGCCTATGATTAGATATCTAGGGCATGAGTAACAACTAGTATAGATACCTTCAACCACAACACCAATCTCGTCATACTCGTACGCTGTGTGTGGATACAGGGCCCTTCTCCATACGGAACCAAGCGCCGACGATGGGGCTTGGTATGTTGGTGTCTTAAGTACCTAGCTGATCGGCTAGTGAAATGATGGTATTTAGCACTAGGTCAGGAGTTTGAGGGCCATAGGCGTACCAAAATAAACATCCGGGACACCAGGAAATATAGGGAGCTTGAAGCGCTCAGTTTTATCCCTGATCTGGAACGGCATCCTTACTGGGATGAACTTGAAAGAACGGGATAGTTGACAAGCTACCCTGCAGCTTTTATCAAGTGGCATTCCTAGAGACATGAGTTTGTTTGTTCAGCTGTGGAGTACAAGAGGAGGTACCTAGGTACCCATCTGCCAATCGCATATCACGTATACAAGATGGCTGCACTTTTTAGCCGAATTGGGATGCAGCTATGCTCGAGCAGTTCTAGCAATATCTCAAGGCAAGATCTGCATCCTGCGCGAGCAAAAAGAGAAGGAACTCATCCTGATATTCCGCAAAGTCAATGACGCATGTTTCCTAAATCCCTAGATACTAGCCAACTATTTCCGGGTCTAACGTGTGCGCAGTATAGATATGCGAGTGTTTTAGCACTGGGCTAGAGTAACCCTGCCTAAATCTATAGTGTCGATCCAATTCACCTACACCAGCAATGGTCAATCTGACTACCTGAAATACCTGATACAGTACCTCCTTCTTCTGGTTGGCATCACCTATCCCCTCTCTACAGCCGGCTGACTATACGCCGGCACCAGGAAATCTAACGTCATTGAAGAACCCCTCCAGGATAATCAACAGACGATGGAACAAAGAATGAGCGGTCATGTTATCATCGCGATGACAAGGTCAACAGAATTTCCAGCCGGCCGACTCGCACTCCTCCCACACAATTAGCTTAAGGGAGCAACGTTAGAAGAAGGAAGAGTCAATTCTTGGGATACGCACTGGGATTTCAACTTAAAGGCAACTCCCTTCAGTCAATTCGATCGTTGATAGCGTGAACAGACGCCTCTGTTGGCTTAGCCAAGAAATAGTATTCATGGTTCCTTCCACTATCACATCAATCCACTTCTCGGACTCCTCGTTTTCTGAGGTCCTTACAGCCGCCTGAATCTTACTTATAATCACTGGCTTTGAGTCGCAGCTAAAGATGAATGTAGAAAATAAAAACCGCACGTTCAGTTTGGAACCTCAATCCCCGGCCCGGTAAACTGCCTTCTCCCCACGCATACCCAAAACACCGCACTAAAAATCAACACTGCCCCAAAGATCAAAGAAGAGTAGTTCATGTTCTCTGCAGTTACCGGCTGGTAGGGCGGGAACACCATGAAAATGGTGGTGTAACTCAGGTACAGCATCGAGATAATGTTGGTCGGTATTCCAAGGGCGCCGAGTTGCCATGGGCCGTAGATGAGTGTACCTTTTGCAAGTAACAGACGACGCCACAGCATCAGTACTACTGGAACCAGATAGGAGACCTGTAAACCTAGGACAGCGAGTGATATTATTGCATTCAGCGCCGTTATCGAGCCAATGTTGACTGCACCCAGAAGAGCAAGGACACCGCTTGTGGCTACGATCGCTCTGACCGGCATCTGGGTGTCAGGTTGAACTTTGGCAAGATGATCATGAAAAGGAAGTGCTGCAGGAAATCCTGTCAGCTAAAAGGCATCCATCTGTTTGATGTGAGGGAACCTCACCCTTATCTCGCGCCAGCGACCATACCATCCTAGCAGCCGACGCAATTAACGCAATCGTAGCCAGCAGCGCAGTCACTATCACGACCATAGTCATCACGCTACTGGCCACTCGAGAGCCGGTGATGCTCCAAAAGATCTCGATGAACGGGTACCCTGTAGGACTGCTCAGGGCTGCGTCTATATCTCCCATGCAGAATAGAAGGGCAATCAAGAAGGCGAACCCCATGGCCCCATTCAGTAAAACCGAGCCTAGCATGCAGAATGGGACTTCAATAGCCGGGTACGCCATCTCTTCGCCGAGATGTATCGCGCCGTCGTACCCTGCTCAGTCCAGAGTCAGCCCCGTGCTACACGCCAGAGTTGCAGGATGACAATACCCGTTAGAACATAGCAACTGGAGAGCATTCCAATCGACCATGCTATCCCATCACTCGACCAACCGGAGCTATTCAGGAAGGTAGTGAAGACAAACTCGGCAGAATGCTTGTCAGGAGAACAAACCCACAAGACCGTAAAGATGGCGACAAAAGCACAGACATGAATCAGCAGAGACATGCGCTCCACCAGGGACAAAAGACGGTTACCCCAGATATTGATCGCTGTTGCAAGCGCAACGAGAGCCCAATATATAAGGGTCCCATGCCATCGTTCCATGCCGTAGCTCTCGTGGTTAAGAACTATGACCCCCTGGAGCATTGTCGCCGCAAAGAATGGGGCACTCGCTGCGTACGAAATCCAGCCGAACGTGCCTGTGAAGATAGCATTTGTTCTCAGCGAAGGATCTTGACTGCGCAGGATGGGGCTTAGCATACCTACCCAGCCAACAATCCAGCTTAGAGCGTCTCGGAATCTCTGCGGCACCAGAATGGCAGTGAAATGGTATTGACCCCCGGCAGTCGGATACCTGCTTCATCAGATCTTGTCAATCACAATGATTTGGCCCGACACCTTACATTGAGGCCAGCTCAGCTAGCGATGCAGCAGTTGCTAAAGCCCCTACTACCGCCACTTTACCAGTCAGCGGGCTGTCTGAGACGATCGTAGAAAGAACCTACGTAGATATCCGTAGACTAATGATACCGGTCCTCCACTAACCAATGCCGACACCATTGTACTGTCACAGGGTCAGAAAGGTGGATATCATCAGCTAAGGACGCTCTGTGTACCTGGAGAGCGCTTCCCATGTCGCCATGAGAACGACGGTCATGGAAAGAATCGTGAGACGAGAAAACCCTTTCTGCACCAGAAACGGACTCAGCCGGCCGTCAAAGACGACGATAATGTCCAACACTGGTGATTTACCTTTAACTCGAACATCTCACCCTCACAGGGGCTCTTGCTCCGCTCCATCTCGACGGGCAGTATTCCGAGACCTTTTACGGTGTCGAGATCCATTATGAGAGAGCTCGAGTCTGTGCAATGGTGGTGAGGAACTGTGCTTGTCCAGACTATAAAGGAAAGTTTGCGTGGCTTTATGCTGCTGCGTAGCTACATCCACCGGGCTTTCCGATAGCAGGAGATTTTGTTCCTTATCTCTGCCCAACTTTGACGGGCTGAGGAGGGACGAATCAAGAATCTAGGTGAACAACTAGCTGCGATAAGGCTAGGGTGCGGTTCGAAAGTAGACGTGCTTTGGTACTAGCACGAGTAAACATATATTCATGCATCAGGAGTAGTAGCCATTTGACCGGGTTGGTCCGCAATAAATAGCTGTGCATGATGCCGGACTTGTACTTTAATCCTGAAGGTTAGAAGCCATTGGTAGATATGATGTTAATACTAAACATTGGATGCCATTTATTTGAGATATAGTGAGCCCAACTACCTAGGAAGGCGAGGAAACCGCTATCGCACCACAAGTGCACGAAATGCGGAGACTGCGCGCAATCAATATTCCGCCGATAGGGACTTTTTTATGCCTTAAGGGGCTTCAGAACGCATGCTGCGTCTGGTGTCGTATACTGAGGCCCGTCCTGATATGGCAAAAAAGTGCGTTGAGGGCAGTGATGCGATTGGTCTAATCAGATGCCCCAATCTCCATTGCCCAATCGAAGAAGCGCAGCGATCTTTATCAGTACTTGGCCTCGCCTTTCGGAATACTACACGATTTCCGAGGTCGCTCATGCCAGATTGGTTTGCAGGTATAAAAACCATGAGCGAGATTCCGAGGCCCTGATAGAACGCTACTAGCTTGTAGTCTTAGCAATTCCGTACCTAATAACAGCACAATGCCGCGCACAAAGGAAGGCTACCTGTGGACTCCGACCGGCACGACTGAGGGCCTGATCACCGACGCCGTGCAGAAGAGCACTCCGGAGTTAAGGCTCAAGGATCAATACGACGTTATCGTCATCGGTGCCGGGTTTGCGGGTCTCATAGCCGCCCGTGACCTCTCCCAAAAGCACAACTTGAACGTGCTTCTCATCGAAGCCCGAGATCGGATTGGCGGCCGTACCTGGACAGCCAAGGTCCTTGACGAGGAGATCGAGATGGGAGGGACCTGGGTGCATTGGGAGCAGCCTCATCTTTACGCGGAGCTTCATCGGTACGGTCTGCACCGCAATCTCAAGACATCCGCAGGGACGATTTCGCCGGAAAGGCAGGCTTTCACATCCAGATCTGGGAGAATCGAAGAGCTGCCAATGCCAGGATCTGGTGATGTGTTAGAAATGGTTGCACAAAAGGTCTTTTCCATCGATGGGCTGGATAGCAGGGCTCTCATGCCGTTCCCGCACGACCCCCTACGTGAGCCTGCCCACTGGAAGCGATATGATCATCTCACCGTGAGAGACCGTCTGGACGATTTGACAGAGCTACCACAGTGGAACAAAGAGCTATTCGAGTCTAATGTCAATACGTTCGGCAGTGCGCCGGGGCAGCACACCGGGTTTGTGGAGGCCCTGCGCTGGTATGCGCTTGGCGGCCATAGCATGAGTGCAATGTTTGAGAAGGCTGGCGTCTATAAACTTGGAAATGGAGGTATGACATCATTTGCAACAGCGATCTTGGACGAATACAGAGGGGAAAGGCTCTTCAACACCGCTGTGTCTGAAATCGATAACCTACGGAACGGTGCCCAGATCACAACCAGGAGTGGACAGATTTTCACTGCGAAAGCTATTGTATCAACCGTTCCATTGTACGCCTTGACTTTTTGTCTTGATATGTAACTACGCTGACTCCGTCAGGAACTGCCTTGCCGATATTAGATTCAACTCCCCGGTCTCTACCCTCCGACAAGCTGCAATAGCACAAGGCCATATCAACAAAGGCGCAAAGATCCACTTCAAACTCCGCGAGACCCTGCCAGGCTGGTTCTGGACGAGCAGTGACTCCTCCCACTCCAGCTTCGTCTTCGCTTTCTCGGACCATAATGGAACTCAGCCGTCGGGCCCCTCAGGCACATGGTGCATCGGATTCGGGTTCAACGGCAAGCTGAATAACAAGAAGGATGCAAAGCACATTATCAGCGAGTTCAAGAAGAACATTAATCCGGGTGTTTCCGTTGAGGCATATGCGACGCACGACTGGATGAACGACCCCTATGCCAAAGGTGTCTGGGCTTGCTGGGGGCCAAACAGTGCGAGCAGGTACCTGGCCGAGTTGCAGCAGAGTCATGGAAGAGTAGTCTTTGCAAGTGCAGACTGGGCAGATGGGTGGAGGGGGTTCGTGGACGGAGCCATAGAGCAGGGCCAAGCTGCCGTTGGTAAGGCGTTGAAGATACTGAGGGGAGATGGGCATGTGGCTAGGTTATAGTAATTGATGGTATATTGCATAACTATCCATGGAAAAGTACCACTTCAAATCTTGATATCAACAGGGGCGACTACCCACTGCTTCGTCTCCGGATCCAGTTCCTTCTCAGCCTGCCTCCACTCGTTCCTCACTATCTCTGCCCTCTTTTCGTCCCGAGGTGTGATAGTTGCAGGGAACTCCTCTGGCATACAGACAAATCCCTGTGTCAAGCGTTCCTGGTCTGGAATAATATCCTTGCCACTTGCATCCTTCTTCAGCGAAATGTCAAACGCCCACAAAATCCTACTCATCCCCAAGAACAGACTGCGCTCCGCAACGTGGATGCCTGGACAGATCCTGCGTCCGGCGCCAAAGGTGAAAGCGTCGCGCTTGGAGGCATCTGGGTTAGCTGCTGCGTCACCGAGGCTCTGTGTGTCGTCTTTATACCGCTCGGGGTTGAACTGACGCGGGTTGGAATGTCGCTTCTCGTCGTGGTGGATGGCCCAGACATTGTTCATGACACCGGCACCCTTGGGGATGAAGTAGCCCATGTAACTGTCATCCTGAGTGACGGCATGAGGAACGGCTCCGAGGATAGTGGTTGGCATCCAGCGAAGGGTCTCCTTCATGCAGCTGCGAATGTACTGGAGGTCGGCGAGGTCATCCATGACAGGCAATCGGTCCGGACCGATAACACGGTCAATCTCAGCCTGGGCTTTGCGCTGGATCTCAGGATACAGTAGCATCGCCTGGACGAATGCGTAAAGCGTGCTGGAAGTTGTATCCGAGCCCGCCTCCAGCAGCGTACCAGATATGTAGGCCGCCTGGTCATCTGAAAACCCTTCCTTCTTTTGTACCTCGTACATGCCCTGACAGAAACAGGGTTTGATGTTCTTTGCTTCTATCTCTTCCTTTGCCTTCATCCAGTGCCCCTTGTACAGGCCCATCTCGTGCTTATGCAACTCCTTTGCCTTGCGCTTCGTCGGCACCAGAAAATCGGGTAGCTTTTGCAGCAAGGGAAAAAAGTCCAAGAAGGCGGCCGCACCGGCCTGGTTGATCTCCGCAAACTCGGAGAAGCCGTCGAAGAGCTGCTTCATCTTGGGGTCTTCATAGGTTGGAGTCCGCCACCCGAAGACCATGGTCGTCGTCAGCGCATTGGAGTACCGTCGGATATGCTTGAGGAAGTCATCCGGCTCAACGAGGAATTGGTAGAGCATCTGCTTATTCTCGAGCATTTGATAAGGGAGGTAGTTGCGGCTTGTCGAGACATTAAGGAGCCCGTGGACCATTTTGCGCATGATTCGCCAGGTTGGCCCATAGCCCTGAAATCACCTTGTTAGCAGGATCTAAATGCAAAGTGATGAATTGAGACAATACCATCATAAGCATCCGCAGGCCGCCACTACACAGCTGCTGCCCAGTATACATCTCCTGTCTGTGCGAGTAGATTCCGCTCCGTCGGTCGAGGAGCTCTTTTACTGCCTCATCGCTGGAGAGGACGATCAGGCATTGTGTGCCAAGCATAAGACTATATATCGGTCCGTATTCCTTGGCCCATTTTGCGAATTGTAAATGGGCGTCGCGGGAGGGCATCTGTTCGCAGTGCTTGTTAGCGAGCAAGCCCATATGATCTGACCGGGCATGCTATATATGCCACGTAGCTAAATGAGGTTATCAAACCTGATGGATGTTACCCAGCAGAGGGAGCGTTGGAGGGCCCGGGGGGTAGTTTTTGGGTCGGCGGCCGATGAGAGAGAGCCGGAAGATGAGAGCCAGGAGACCGGCGATAGCCAGAATGGGAGTCAATGGGAGCATCGTGAGAGCCGCATGTATCGAGCAAAGGAGTATAGAAAAGAGAGATGAATATATGAACTCCTGAGGTGGGAATGGTTGGAGGGCGATTGATTGCAGGCACAAGACCAGACGCCAGACCGGGATATTGTTTCAATATTTATGTCCATGGGTCTCCCCCATTGTTACCAGGGCCCTGGTAGCTTGGACCTACCAGGCACATCGGATCGACGAACGAAAGCGTTTAGGCTGTAGTCGGAGATGGGGGTGGGAGCGGATGGGAGTGGTGCGGCAGCGGAGCGGAGGTGGGAGGGTGAGAGGATCAACACTGATCATGGCCAATCCGTGACACAATATTGCATATGAGATGAAGACAGAAGTATAAGTTGCAAGGATTGTGAGCTCACTGGCCGGGCCCGGCGTGTGATTATTGCAATGTGAGTCGATTGATATAGCCGACTTGTATACAAGAATGGCTCATCCCGCAAGCCTGAAATCGGACAAACTGAGGATCAAATCGTTAACCTGCCGCATACTCGTCTGGTCGTACTTGTTCAAGAACGAGTCCAAGGGCCCGTCTTCAGACCGCTCCAACCCCTGTGCCGCAGCTTCCCCTGCCGCGTTTCGTGGAGTGAGTTTGTCTGTCATGAGATTCGCCAGCAGCCAGTATTCCGGACAGTAGCTGAAGAAACCAACGCGCTTCCACATCTGGTCTGGCCGGATATGATTGTGGTCTACCGTGACGTGAGGAGACATCCCCGGCACAAGGGCGGCTGTGAATTGCTGCCAGACGGCTTTCCAGTTGCTCAAAGCATTGTGAATAGGCGAGGAGAGTTGCAAGGAACCCCATGAATTCCGGTACTGAAAGATCAGAGAATGAATAGCTGCGGCAGATCAGTTTAGGTCAACGGGATTCGTGATAAGTGTAGCAGAACGGTGGGCTCATACCCGATGTCAGAGCGAACAAGTTCAATGGTCCTAACGCCGCAAGGCCGTCACGGACAGTCACCTCTAGATTTTCTCTGCAGAGGGTCTGAAAGGCACTACAAAGAGACACTTTCCAGTAGAGGCTCTCCGACGGCAGGAAAAGATGGATCTTCTCGTAGCACTCGTCTGCATTCATTGCTTGGAAGCACGCCTCTGGAACGGCAGTGTGGATCTTCATTTCTTTAATCACCATCCGCGGTGGGAGATTGTTGAAGATGGTGAAGGCCGTGTCGAGCAGAAATGTCCATGTCAGAACCCTAACAAGGTAGGTTAGTTGGCGTAAGGGATAGGGATGTATAGATCGATAAAGTGGGAAACGACTGGGCTTGCGCACCTCATGAACTCCTCTCGAACAGCAAACTCTCGCCAGTCGAATTCAGATCTGGTCTGTTGGCTATAGTTCAAGTGCCTTGCCATCGGAATCCCAATATCTCTAGCCGTCTGCTCTAATGTCAGTCATGCTATCCCTTCCCCCCCCCTTATACAGTCCTTATACAGTTCTCGGGGGGCTTACTGAGACGAGCGTCGCGAACCGGTTGCGACGCACTCTACGCTTACTCGCGTCGTTGCCCTCCCATGTCTGGTACAGGCAGACCATGTACGCAGCCTGGAGCGCCTGTATCTTGTTTCGATGCGCAGATATCTTCGCTGACGAGAAAAATGACAAGTCGCTGTTGAAGTCTTCGTCGATAAAGACCAGCTCCTCGACGCAGTTGAACCACATTCGGGCATTTTCGTTGTCTGACGGGTCAGGGGAAACGCATGCTCCTATACACCTTCAGCAACGCCCTTAATAATTGGGGAAAAGGTCGGGGAGGGGAAGGCTGGCTCACCGATGAGTGCCATCGTGGCCAGTACGGCCGGTTTCGCGTCCACAGGGTCAAAACTCGGCCGATGGACGATATTCACATGTGGATGCCATATCGCCCAGTATGACTGCAGATATTTCCGCAAGTTCGATGGCGAGAAGAACTGCAGGCACATCTGCTCTAAGACCGGCGACCAGTCGAGCGTCACTGCGCTGTTGCGCGGCTTGATCATGACCACCTCTTTCACCAGCAGCAGGATCTGGTGGGTCTTGAGCGAGAGGGAGTCGTCCAGCCAGGTCCACGAATCTTCCTGTGACCAAGAGAGCATCTGCTCTCGCTGGTATCTGGTCCCGCAGTCGAAACTGTCCACAAAACCAGTATTGCTGGTGAATCGATCAAGGAAACGCAGCGAGGGAGCATAGCTGGCTTCCATGGGCGGCGTTCGCAGAGTCTCGCTCTCGGTCGTCATGGTGAGAAAGTCCTGCCAGCTGAGGCTGGAGTAATCGAGTCCCTCTGGGAAGAAGGGAGTGTCTGAGGGATTGGGCATAAAGGCACCGAGCTGCATGTCAGGGTCGGGCAAGGGCATCTGGAGGGTCGTTGTGGACAAGACATCGACCTCGAAACTGCCCATCTCCGAGCCCATATCGAGCGCATCACTATGAATCAGTGATTGCGAATCGTCCGGTTCCTTTCGGTGGACAACAGCACCGTCCGAATAGGAGCAGTGCACCCCCTGGCTGAAGCACCGCTGGCACGGGTGCGCTGAATTGCAAGCTTTCTTCAGCCGAACGCACCTGGTACAGGACCTTTTCCGTCCGGTCGTCTGGCTCACATCTGAGACTCTGCCAGGACACGTCCGCAGGTGTCGCTTGAGCACGTCGGTTCGCTGGAAGCTGCTGTCGCAGCTGGCGCAGCGGTGTGGCCGGTCTGCGGTATGCGTGCCGTTGTGGCGCTGGAGATGCTCTCTGCGTCTATACCGCTTTAAACAGATCCGGCATTGATACTGTCCAGGGGCCATTTTGTCCATTTGGTCCATTGCGCTAGATCTCGTGTGTTCAGGTCATGAGATGGTCCGTTTGTGGTGGTTGAGATCTGGGGAAAGTGAGTGATGGCATCACCAACGCGCCGCGCCGGGCAAGTCTGGAGAAGCAGCACAGCACGGGGGTGCGGGGTACTGAGCTCAGGGCTGGGGTCTGGTCTGGCGAATGAGATTGAGCGCAGAGCAAGAGATTTTCAAGTCTCGTTCCAATAAAAAGAGTTGGTACTGGCCTACCATTTGGCCACTCGCGGCGTCCGTTATACTCCACTTCACTTCCTCTCTGGGACTCGCGGGTTCTTCTACGCAGCCATTCTATGAACTGAATCACTGTAGAAATTGGTACTCGGGCAATCACGAAAAATACCTGGCAATCAGGTACATATAGAGACAGAAAATAGGCTCTGGGGAGAAGTTGTAGAGCAATTTGACCCTATCGATCACGTCGCCTTCAAAAGGGCTACCCTAGGATAATCATTTGTATTTCTCTCCAATTATCATTCCTTTGATAATTGAGAGAACTGGCATCTATAATATTTTTTGGACCTTTTCCTCTGCTTTCCCAGCGCAAGTTCGATCTTCTGATTAGGGTTGGGCACACACAAGGCAGGCGAGAACCACAACATGGAAGGTTCTGAGCTAGGGAAACCAGGAATGCGATATCGACTCACAATTAAGCATTCAATGACTTTACCGAGGATACTTTCCGATTTTCTGTAAACCTATTGGGAGGCGAAGCGATTATCCCACTCCATCTCCGCCGGTCTCCCACCCCCACTATACTCCACCGTTCCTCGGCGCTCCAGCCTCTGCCCACACATCCCGACTCTCTATCTCTATACCCTTGACCAAGCCCAGGGCTGGAACGCTGCTCATCTTGGTTATAGAACACTACCGCATCATGGCTGCCGAAACGTCACCGCGAGCGCTGGTCTCGTATGGCCCACAC
The DNA here is from genome assembly GCF_047715535.1 of Aspergillus foveolatus. Taxonomy (NCBI): domain Eukaryota; kingdom Fungi; phylum Ascomycota; class Eurotiomycetes; order Eurotiales; family Aspergillaceae; genus Aspergillus; species Aspergillus foveolatus. The sequence goes on along the minus strand of NW_027396103.1, from coordinate 46,843 downwards.
AAATCGGGCGGGTGGAAGCTGAAGAATGTCGCGCTCCGTCCGCTGCGCGAAAAGGAACTCCTCGTCGAGATGGTCGCATCAGGAATCTGCCAGACGGATCTCCATTTCGCGGGGATGGAGGCCGGGTTTGGAGTGCATTACCCCAGGGTAATGGGTCATGAAGGTACTGGATTGCCCCGCTGGTCTTCCGCCGTTCTGCTCACCTATCTACAGGCGCCGGATACGTGCGGGCTGTTGGACCGGATACAACGGTCGCCAGAGTTGGCGATCCAGTCATCCTGTCCTTCTCGGCCTGCAAGGCCTGCGAGCCTTGCAACGGCGGCCATCCGGCCCATTGCTTTAACTTCAACGCTATCAACTTTGAAGCCGTCACGGAAGACTACGTCTTTCGCGACGCCTCTTCGCCAGAGCCTGCTTCCGGCGCTGATATCTACGGCAGATTCTTCGGGCAATCCAGCTTTGCCAGCCTGTCGATCGTCCAGCAAGATTCGATTGTCAATGTCGCCGGGGTGGTTAAGAGCCGACAGGATCTGGCATTGCTATCCCCGTTGGGCTGTGGGATCCAAACGGGCAGCGGCGCTATTATCAATGCGGCTGGTGCAGGTCCTGCGGACCGCGTTGCTATCATGGGCCTGGGGGGTGTTGGGTTGAGCGCGGTCATGGGCGCGAAGATTGCCGGATGTACGCAGATTATCGGCATTGACCGGCACGGATCGAGGCTCGAGCTGGCAAAGGAACTGGGTGCTACCCACGTCGTTCAGGTCGCCGAGGGAATGTCCCTAGACGAGGTAGCCACCGCTGTGAAAGCGATCACCGGTGGCCTGGGCTCGAATATCACCCTCGACACAACCGGCGTGCCTGCCTTGATCGCAGAGGGGGTCAAGATGACGGCATTCAAGGGCAAGATCCTGCAGGTTGGGACAGCCCCCGAGACAGCCACGCTGTCAATTCCTATTCACGAGTTCATGGTGTCTGGGAAACAGTTCATTGGAGTCGTAGAGGGCGATGTCGTACCGCAGGAGTATCTTCCAAAGTTGCTCAAATGGGTCAACGAGGGTAAACTGCCCCTGGATCGGATCGTCAAATTCTACCAGGCCGAGGCCTTTGAGACGGCTATCCGTGATATGCAGTCCGGGGAGACGGTTAAGCCGGTTATTCTATGGTAAGGGGCAGCGCTGGCTTTGGTGGACTCGGTGATTAGGTATAGAATCAAATGTCCCGACTAGTCCTTATCGAAGCAGCCATTACAGATCCATTTTCTGCATCTTTAAGCGATCGCAGAGGTATAGAGGGCGGGCGTCTAGCCAATGTTGAGATAATCAATCTGGTCTCAAGTAGTGTATGGCCCTAACCATCTTTCAAGCACCTCAGACCACAGGTCTTGAATTGCCTTCCAACGCCCGTCTCGCTGGAAACTCTGTTCTTTTTTCCAGTGTGAGTAGACTCTGTTAGCTAATTCCCAATGCTCCTCCTCCTCTCGAGGAGGGTCTGCCCAAAAATGCTGAAGTAGGTGGGCGAGACCGTCCCATTCAATGTACGTCTGAAATAGCCACAGCCACTGCTTGCCCTCTGCGTAACCCCGTAGTGCCTCGGCATCCTGCAGAATCTGAGCCCAGCTTCTGGCTGAACATGCACTAGCTCGTCCTTTCGAGACGGTGTTCTCAGCCTCCGAGCCTGCCGCTGCCACAAGCCGGAGCTTAGCGAGGATAAGCCTGATAGACTGCACGATCACCCTATCCAGCGGAACACTCTCATCACAATACTCCAAATACTGCTTCTCAATCCTCTCCTGAAAGAGTTCTATTGCGTGGCGCGCCTCATTCGACGATAATCCGGCGTACGAATTGTCTGCGCGGAACCTCTCCGAAAACACCATCTGCCGCGCAAAGTAACTTCCTTCGAAGCGCACCAGACTAAACAGCATTTCCGTTCGACCCTGCCCACGCGGCGGCCTAGTCATGGCGGGATGCAGGGTTGTATCTGCCACGTTAGACGGTAGACGGGTGTTGAATGAAGATTCCAGTATGCACGGCTCTGAACCCCTATCCTCTGCGACTCGGATATCTAGAGTAAAGAGCTGCCACCACAACCGACGGCGTATTTCAACCTCAAATTGTGGGTATCCCTGCGCTTCACCGTCCTGGTTGAGACCCATTTTGAGGGCCATTCCAATGGCGAGGCCGACGAGAGCGTAGACGTCGGGCCCGTCTGGGTCGTTCCGGCCGGTTATCTGTCTGTTAGTGATAGTCAGGATCGGGCTCTTGTGGTTCTTACAAGATGTATAGTGAACGCCTGTAATACAGTCATATCTGTCGAGTTCAACAGGTTTAGTCGCGAGAGCATGTTTTCAATTGCGGTTCGGTATCTGAACAGCATAGACTACGTTAGCAATAACCCGGGGGTTATCCTAGCGGCGGCTTGATAGGGCCCAAGTATACCGTCTTAGCAAGATTTCTCGATCTTCCTGGATCTCAGATTTACAGACCGACGGGGCCATGGCTGCCACAGTCGCATAGTAAATCGCAAACAACAGGCACTCCGATGCTAGGTCCAGCTTGTCGCGACCCTGAATTGCCTGAAAGACCAACGTCTGCACAGTCGGTGTGTGGAATATTTTTAGTACGGGGTCTACGATCTCCAGGTATCTCTGCCAAAGGGCCGCGATTGTGCTTGGTGTTGGGCGAGATAGGCCGAGATCGACAGCAGCCTGGGGCCGCAGGAGCATTGATGACCGAGTGCCAGCAGTAGCAGCTGGAGGGGAGCTTGGCGGATCGTGCATCGCTCCCTCTCCCTGTATCCTGGGTACCCTGGCTTCACTGTATTCGGTGTCCTGAGATCGATTGTTGCCTCCATATCGTGCTGACGGCTTCGAGCCAGGCTCCGATCGCGACAGCGACGGCTCCTCGACCTCAGCCAGGCGCTTTTCAAGAGCCACAATCTTAGACTCGAGTGATGCGACACGGCTAAGTGCATCGTGATCTTCACCAGCACGGCGCAACGCAGGATATTTGCAATTGATCCTGACCTTGACGCAATAGGAGCATGGGTGTGATCGATCGCACTTGATCTTGCGGCGGCGGCATTCGAAGCACGAGCGACCGGGGGCGATTTCTCGACGCGGCATCTCAGCACAAGGATGATTTATTCTTAATAACGGTATTGCTCATGATGAGTTGAAGGACGGAGAAAGCGGAGCAGGACTGAGCCGTCGGCGTAGTGAGAATGAGCCAAAGGATTCTGTCTTGATTGGCTGGAGCGGAGAATGCGGAGGAGGATCGATGATGAAGCAAAGGATATTGATCAGCAAGATTTCTATAGCGAGAGATATATAAGAGCCCTTTCTTCATGGTAGAGACATCATATCATCCCAATCTTCCAGTTCAATCAGAACAGCATGTCTTCCCCTTTGAAGAATATCACTCTTGTCGGGGCAAGTACTATCCCCCTCCAACCCCTACTCTTCATGTCCATAACAATGCAACCACAGGCCAGCGGATCTGTCGGCCAGATCCTTCTGACAGCCCTCTTGAAGGCATCCGACTTTAATATCACGGTCCTCGCCCGTTCCTCCAGCACCGCAAGTTTCCCCGCCAGTGTCACAGTCCGCAAATCCGACTTCTCGCTCGCTGACCTGCGCGGAGCACTAACCGGTCAAGATGCGGTGATTTCTGCCGTCGGCGCGACAGCGTTTGCTGAGCAGAAGAAGCTCATTGATGCTGCTGTTGCTGCTGGGGTGTCTAGGTTCATTCCCTCTGAGTTCTCTGCTGAGAGTCAAAACGATACGGTGCTTGCGCTGCTTCCGCTGTTCGGGCAGAAGAAGGAGGTGATTGATTACTTGAAGACAAAGGAGAGACATCTCAGTTGGACGGGCATCGCATGTTCCGGGTTGTTTGACTGGGTTGATTCCCCCATTATACAGAGTGGAGATATGTTTCTGACATTAGGGTGTAGGGAATCGCAAATGACTTCCTAGGCTACGACATTGGCTCTCGCACCGCGACAATCTGGGATGATGGCAACAAGAAGTTCACCTTCACGAATCAGGCGCAGCTCGGACGCGCTCTGGTCTCTGCCCTCAGAAGTCCCGGGGCTACGGCCAATCGGTATCTATACATCGCTTCGGTTGAAACCTCGCAGAATGAGATTCTCGCTGCCCTGGAGAGAGCGACAGAGTCTTCCTGGATGGTTCAGCGTACGACCACCAATGCGGAAGTTAATGATGCCACTGCGAAGCTCCAAGAGGGTGATTTTAGTGGTGCCTTGACCCTTGTGAGAGCCACGGTGTACGGTAATATCCCGGGATTGAAAAGCAACTACGCAAAGGACAGGGATTTGGCAAATGGGCTGTTGGGATTGGAGGAGGAGAGTGTTGAAGGGACGATTCAGAGGGTCGTTGGCGATGCTAATAAGCAGTGAAGTTGTGGTTGTTATGTGTCTAGTATGGAGAAGTCTCCGCTTAAGAAGAATTATACCATCCAGCGGGCCTCGTCTCCTGATAACCATTAGATCTTTGACCCCTTGGGAAGATTATATCCCCCGCTACTCGAAATAATCCTAAACGCATTCTGGAAGAAAACATGGATCTCATTGCCCAACCATTGCGGCATAACCGTACTCCGGCTTGCCTCCATCTCTCTGCGGTGCGGACCAGCAACCTTGACGCGGCCAACATTAGCTTTCACCATCACAAGAGGATGGAGAACGTAGGGTATAGGCCCAGCATACCAAAGTGCAGCTCCCGCTCTCCCCCTCCACCGAGCTCAATGCAATCGCCATCCCCACGTCCTCCGTTGTGTTTGGCTTCAGCCCACCTGCCTGCCATCGCGCTCCTGCCTTGGCTGTGATATTCGTGTATGTAAAGAAGGGTGCAACGGCAGTGACGGTGACACCGTTTTTGCTGGCTGCGATATGCGAGCTTCGTAGCAGTCCGATGATTGCATGTTTCGAGGAGACGTATGCTGACACGCCTGTCCCGCCAAAATAGCCAGATGTAGAGGCGACCAGGACAATCGACTTGCATCCGGCCGGCCTGTCGGGGGAGCATTTCATATAGTGGATTGCTAGACGTAGCGCTGTAGTGCCGTAAGTATGTAGACCCTGGGTCCTCATGGACGCTTACTATTTAGGGTCCCCTTAATATTCACGTCAATGACGTGAAAGGCGCCGGTAGACTCGAGCAGGTTACCGTTTTCATCAGTACTTTCGATATCGAGGGTGTCAGTCTTTTCCATGATACCTGCATTCGCGACAACGGTGTCGATGGACCCAAATCTTCGTTTCGTCTCACAGAAGAGACCCAACACCTGTTCCCAGTTCAGGATATCGACAGGATAGAAGAGCGCCTTCTCCGGATATGGCAAGCTGGCAATTAACTTCTGAGCAACTTCGTTGGAACTGGAGACGTCGGCAATGACGACATTTGCGCCGTGCAGGTTGAAGACCTTTACAGTGGCGGCTCCGATCCCTCTCGCGCCTCCAGTGACTATGACGGTTTTTCCATTCAATTCTGCCAGATTTTTGGTAGGTTGGGGATTGAATGAACTCATTGTTCAGTCCTTCTGATTGTTGATTAATACGTCGGGAGAGAACAGGGGAGTTGGACGGCGGCGTTGTCGTAGTCTAAGGGTGATATACCTGAGTCCGAGAGTGCCGTTGTTCATTTACTGGTTAATATGGCTAGGACTTGCTGCTCACCAGAGGCTTCGGTTAGAAAGGAATCTCTACTCGCGCGGTGGGCTGTTGGATTCCAGCCGGAGACTGGGCTTCTCTCCGAATCGACCCCGCACAGTCTCATGCATAATAGACATGGCTGGTCACTGTGAATGGCCGGCTCACACTTGGAGCAGGGTGTGGAGTCCGTGCATACCGATTATGTGGTCTCAATATGCACTATCAATGAGAAGTGCCGGTTAGGACAAGCAAGTCGATTTCGAACTCATACGTTTGAACTGTTACAGCAGCTAGTGAAACGAAAATACTGAGCTTCGGCTGCAAATTATTGAAAATGATCATGGATATTCTGTTGCTCTAGTCTAGAAGCCCAGTAGAACAGCCACAGAAAGACAATAATCTGCCCGTTCAGGAAGATCATAGACGAGGCCCCGGTAGACAGTCTTCTGAGCACCCTCAAGCCACCCACAACGGATCTCCTGTCGCCTTGATCTTTTTATTCATCCGTCGATAGTGCACCGTCAACGCAAGGGCCAACCCTGCAGCGATGGCACTCATTACCGCATTAATCGCATGGCCCAAGCGGTAAGCCGGTGCATCCTGGACTCTGTAGATCCAGACACCGATAATCTGGCCCGGCCCGGAAAAGGCGATATTAAGAGCAATCGTCAGCGAACTTGCGGTCGTGTTGTGGACGTTATCGCCAACCCACGCGTTAAGAGAGGGCAGACCGCCGAAAACACAGGTTGTGGCGAGGACGAGAAACGCGTAGCGTGCCTTGAATGCATCTGCAGGAAGGGCAGCTAGAAAATAGAAATAAATATATGTTAGCCATGGTGGTGAAAGGGTGTAGGATAGAAGGACCTTGAACTATGAACGCAATGGAGGCCATGGCGCAGGAGCAACTTGCAACGATACCGCGAGACTTGAAACGGTCCGAGAACCAGGCTAGCAAAATGGTAATAGGATACGCGATGCCATAAGGTGGGACGGTGAAGAGCTGTGCTTGGAGGTCATTATAGCTGAGTCCTTCGATGATGGTGGGAGCAAAATACGCCATCGAGGCGACACCAGTGCCGACGGTCAGGTACGTCAGATAGTGCATATAAAGCCGTACGGAGCAGAGCGTATCTTTGGCGTCGTTCCAGTTGAGCATGTCCTCACTAGGATTTGTTAGCAAGTGCTCTCCTTTCTTATGGTTTGCGAGCTGGTTGTTATACCCAGAGCAATGGTATGCTCCTAGTCGACGGGATTGGAGCTCCTTTTCTTCAGGGGAGAGCCAGCCAGCTTTTCAGGGTAGCTTGGAAGGAAGAAGAACACAAGGAGTCCAAGGGCAACTGCAAGCATTCAGCCATCTGGTCGTCCGCGTGCGGCAAATACCCACTCACTGCTAGGGACTCCTTCGAGTATAAAGAGCCATCCCCAGCCTTCCAGGCCTTGATGGCCGTTCAGATGTCCGACTCCGTATGCGATGGCCCTGACACATTAAAATCTGAGTTCCTCTTGCGCATTGATAATGGTTCAACGTACCCGCCGAACGCGCCCGAGAGTGTCGCACTGCACATAGTAATAGCGATCCGGATAGCGCGCTCGCTCGGCTTATACCAGAAAGTAAAGTAGAAGATCATACCAGGGAACACGCCCGCTTCAGCCGCCCCGAGGAAGAAGCGCAGCACTGCCAGTTCTGTAAAGGAGTGCGTGAAGCCGATACCAGTGCACAAGGCACCGAACGCAATGACGAGGAATCCAAGCCATCTGTGCGGGTGGAAGGACTTGAGCGCAAGATTGCTCGGCGCCTCAAAGACAGAGTATGCCACCAAAAAGAGCCATCATCGCAATGGTGTACTGGTGGTTAGAGATATCATTGACCTCCATCAGGGTGTCGCCGGTGGTCGAATTCATGATTTTTGCATTCCCTACCAACGGATAAGCCTATGCCTATCCTTGAGCGAAACGACCTCATACCCACGTTCGACCTGTCGAGGTAGCAGAACAGGTAGATGGTCGCTGTTGGAAGAAGTAGGCGTCTGTCGATCCGGCGGACAAGCCTAGACGCAGACGGAATCAGAGCAGTTGGGGTATAGATGATCGACTTCTAGAATCGTTAGCTTGCCTCTTCTCTGCCTGTAACTCCTCCATGCTCAATTCCTGGATATCCTCTCCATGAGTTGCCTGGTGTTTTCCCTCGGCGTCCACTGCGAGTTTTTCGTCCATTGCATCGCTTGCAGTCATAGCGGTGTCACAACAAACAAAATTCAGCACGAGAAGCTCTGAGCAGCAACAGCAGGGCTCGATCAGTCCGACAGTGGTTGTTGAGAGGAGTTGAGAGGATTGCTTAACTAGTAGATCGCAGGCCCTGCACCACAGCAAAGACTCTAGCCAGAGGACATGGCAGCTCCAAGGCTCACTATCTCCCGCATACCCCGGACTGCCCGCTTCAGTCTAGTTCTACTTAGTGGAGGATCACGCCCAATCACGCAGCGACGAGACGTTTGCTCGAGTCATGAACTCGCAACCCCGCTGATCGGCATAGATGCCTTCTTTGCCGGTCGATCAACCGGAGCGTCCGACGGCTCTAGGCAGCAGGTCACACATCACATCATATCGGACATTCGCCGAGCGAGGCCTGCGGGGGTGCGGAGGTTTGAGGAGGTTTGAGGGGCTGATTGAGCGAAAGTGATGCTATCGCGGGAGTTCATTCCGCTCCCCCCGACATAAGAAGTCTGGCTCATCCTCTTGATGGTCTTTTCTTATAATCATCAGCAAAAGGTACGAACATGACAGTCTCTACGAAAACAAATAACCCAGTCAACGTCCCGCTGGGCAGATTCCCGGCGACACAGCCTGCAGATCTCTCTGCGGCCGACGCGGACGCGGTGGCCCAGACAGTGATTGACCGATTCAACAGTGCTCTAACAAAGCACGACGACAAGTCCGTCACAGCTCTTTTCTTCAAGGACGGCTACTGGCGAGATCACCTGTGCCTTGCATGGGATCTCTACACCGCAAAGGGCCACGACGGGATCGCCTCCTTCCTCGACCGTACTCGACCGCGCGCTGTTCACATCGAGATCGACAGATCGTCCGACTTTCGCAGACCAATAGCCTGTGCCCTGGATGGGCTTGGGAACTCTTATGGTATTCAGTTCTTTACAACCATCGACCTTGAATTTGGCAGAGGGCGTGGGATCGTACGGCTCGCGAAGGACGATGGAGAGTGGAAGATCCTGACATTCTTTACCTCCTTGCTGGAGCTGAAGGGGCATGAGGAGCCTCTTAATGGCCGCCGGAGCAAGGGGGTTGAGCACGGAGGGCGTCCTGACCGGAAGAACTGGCAGGAGAGGCGCGAGGCGGATGCAGAGTTCATGGATAGGGAGCCGTCCGTGCTGGTTATCGGTATGGTTCTCCCTCTCTGGTTATTTTCTCCTTTTTACTTTTCCGGCGGAGGCTCTTAGAGACTGATGTGGGATAGGTGCTGGCCAAGGAGGACTGACAGCAGCTGCTCGACTAAAGATGCTGAATGTCGATACCCTGGTGATCGACAAGAACGACCGGATCGGCGACAATTGGCGCCAACGATACAAGCAACTCGTCTTGCATGATCCTGTCTGGTACGACCATATGCCCTATCTGAGCTTCCCACCGCACTGGCCGGTCTTTACGCCCAAGGACAAGCTGGCGGAGTGGTTCGAGTCGTACGCCAATATCCTCGAGCTCAACGTCTGGACCCGGACGACTCTCAAGACGCTGACCTGGGATGAGAAGCAGTGGACTGTTGTCCTCGAGCGACGGGGCCCTGACGGCACGCTCACGTCACGGACAGTACGTCCCCGACATATCATCCAGGCGACGGGCCACTCTGGCGAGAAATATATTCCCCCCATACCCGGCGTCGACAGCTTCAAAGGTGATCGGATCTGCCACAGTTCCGACTTTACAGGAGCCCTGCATGAGCACAGGGGCAAGAAGGCCGTCGTCATTGGCTCCTGTAATTCCGGCCATGATATCGCCCAGGACTTTTACGAAAAGGGGTACGATGTGACGATGGTTCAGCGGAGCACGACGTGCGTGATTTCCTCTAAGGCAATCACAGATATCGGGCTCAAGGGCCTGTATGATGAGCAGGCGCCGCCCACTGAAGATGCGGACCTGTGGTTCTGGGGGATGCCGGCCGAGCTGCTGAAGACACAGCAGATTGGCGTTACGGCAATCCAGAATAAGCACGACGAGGCCACGATTAAAGGTCTTGAAGAGGCAGGGTTCAAGGTGGATAATGGACCCAACAGCGCAGGGCTGCTGATCAAGTATTTCCAGCGCGGAGGTGGCTACTATATTGACGTCGGTGCCAGTCAACTCATCATCGACGGCCATATCAAGATTAAGCAGGGAGTTGAGATCAGTGAGATCCAGTCCCATGGCCTCAAGTTTGCAGATGGGACGGAACTGGAGGCGGACGAGATCGTCCTGGCTACAGGCTACCAGAATATGCGAACGCAGACAAGGCGCCTGTTCGGTGGCGAAACGGCCGACGCTGTCGGGGATGTATGGGGTTTTGATGCGCACGGTGAGATGCGAGGCATCTGGAGGCCGTCGGGACATAAAGGACTGTGGTTTATGGGTGGCAATCTTGCCATTTCGAGATATTACTCCAGGATTCTGGCACTGCAGATAAAGGCTGCTGAGCTCGGGCTCTCGTAGATCGTCTATAGAATTAGCCACTGGAATTTTGCTTTCATATATTCTTAATAGAAACGGTTTGCTGATAAGGCTCTCATGGATTCTCAATAAAAATAGCCTGAATATCTGAATAGCATCCCTGGAGCTGTTACCAGGTACATACCCTGCCTTCTCCATAGCCAGCTTCACCAATGTAGAGCCCAGATACTGCAGACTCGGACCACGTCCTAGTACTATGCACGTATCAGGTGTGCCCATTTGCTGATAGGCCTGTGAAGAGTGAACGAGTGGCACATAAGCCGGTATCCAAGCATCCAGAAACCATCCAGAGCTGGGAAGAGTGGAGACCCCCTCATGTCGGCGCATGTGCTTCTATCGCTTCGTTCTTTTCCCTTAGGTATGCCCGGAGTTCGTCGTAAAGCCCCCGCCTGTAATTTACTGGCAAGATGTTGCCTTATGTGAGCCGTTGCCCTCAATCAAGCCACTCATGGCTCGCCGTCCCAGCAAGGAGCCGGTCCAGTTCTCCACCCCTGGAGGCCATCCTCACGAGTCATGTCCATCTACCCCGGAGTGACGCCCGATACTTAGTCGTGCTCGACGGCCCTTCGGACAGTACCCCGGCTTTGCATCTGGCTTGTAAAGACTGCATGGTGCCGAACCCATCCAGCCCGGCAAACCTCGCACACTTACGTCGCACAGTCACACTCGACACCTTCCCAACCATGACCAACGCCTTCCCAAAATATGCCGACCTTCATGGCAAGATTGCCCTCGTCATGGGCATCGGCCAGTCGCGCATTCCCGGCTCAGACATATGGGGCAACGGCGCAGCGATCGCGCGTCTCCTCGCTCACAGCGGCGCGAAGGTCTTTGGTTGTGATCTTTCCCTCGACGCAGCAGAGTACACGGCGGGCAGAATTCGATCGGAAGGGGGAACCTGCGACGTCATGCAGGCGGATGCCACCTCGTTGAGCGAGGTGCGGCGAGTCGCAGCCGCCGCTCTGGCAAGACACGGCCGAATCGATATCCTGGTGAACAATGTCGGTGCGACGGCGACGGGCGATCCGGCGAGCATACCGGAGGAGCTGTGGGATCAGCAGCAGCAGCTCAACATGAAGACCGTGTACCTTGCCTGTCATGTGATCCTGCCTATCATGGAGAAACAGGGGTCTGGCGTTGTAGTTAACAACGCCTCTATTGCGGGTCTACGTTACATTGGCAAGCCGCAGGTAGCCTACTCTGCGGCCAAGGCAGCAGTGATTCACTTTACCAGAGTGACCGCTGTCATGTATGCTCCCAGGGGGGTCAGGATGAATTCGGTTTCTCCGGGCCTTGTGTATACGCCGCTTGTCGAGGGCCTGAGAACTAATGGCCAGGAAGATGCCTATTGGAAGATTATGGAACAGCCGATTCCAATCGGCCGGATGGGGGATGCATTTGACGTGGCGAATGCGACGGTCTTTCTGGCCAGCGACGCGGCCAAGTATATTACGGGGCAGAACTTAGTGGTGGATGGAGGGTTTACAAGCAGCGCAGTGTCAAAGCTGTAAATTGATCATAATTAATGATAATGTTGATTGCTAAGTGTATTTTGTTTCTACTGTTCTTCGATTATGTCGACCTTGTTCTTATCTGGTGACGTTAGACGTGCCTTAAAAAACAAAAAAAAAAGAGAGAGGACTCACAGAAGGCTACATGATCCTTAATATTACTGGCTGCATCATACGGCTCGCTGTAGTACCACACTGCGTTCTCAATCTTTTTGCCTGGGAGTCAGAAGTCAGCACGGGGCTCTCGCTGGCCTGGGGACTATCAGCAGACCATCAACCACGATACTCCAGTACGAAGCATGCCCTTTCCACGGACAGAAGGTAGACAGATCAGACGGCTGGAGGATGCTCTTGTCCTTGATCGACGAGACGGGGAACTGCTCTGAGATCAGGATGGTCCAACAGCAAAGCCAGCATACTTACGTAGATATTCCCCTCGACCGTTTCCCACGTTTCGGTTTCAGCGATGGTGCGGTCTCCTACTTTTGCGATGGCGCGAGGCATCTTGTCCTTTAGTCTTGTTCTTTTTCTGTTCAAATATCTCTCAGACTCGAAGATGTGCTCCAGACGCTGGTTGTCTACTCTGGAGATCAATCAGAGTGCGGGGTGATGACTAATTCTATGAGGGGGGTAGAGAAAGATGAACAGGGCGGCATAGTCCTGATATCCAGGCTTACAATGACTTAATGTGCGTGGAGTAAGCAGGCAAGAGTCCCCTTGGTCCTGGTGCCGCATTTTTATAGGGCTCAACGGGAAATGGCCTTCATCAGCCACCGTTGTCTGAGACGCCGGCTATATCAGGGCCGTATGCTTAATATGGCCCTATCCGCTCATCACAGCATATTCTTTCTCACATTTTTTGCCCATCGATGCATATTTGTCTAAAGGACTCACACCTGGCAATATTTAGAGGATCTATGCTTTCAGTCAGTGAAAAATGGTGATCGGCTGGCTGGTCCCCAGTCCGATTCCAGGACAAGGGATGACGTGAAGCAAGGAGCACCTGGTTTCCCTGCGTGAGCTGGCTCTGCTGCCGTGTAACAGTTCTCAGCTAAGCCCACCGTTCTGATCAAGCACAGAGATTGTTCATCATCTTCGAGGGCAAGTTCATGCTTAACCGCGGCTTGCTGGGTCATACTGGGTCCGCCATCTCTTGACCGAATTCTGAAAGACATCCCGCACATTTCACTAACCAACCTCCCAGTCGCTGGACTCGCCGGCCTGATCCATGAAGGTTATAATCGTGGGAGCTGGAATTGGCGGTCTTGCGACCGGGATCGCGCTACGTCGAAAGGGACACGATGTTCAGGTTCGTGGACTGCCAACGGCTCTGAGACTGATCCCAATCCAGCTGACTGTCCGGCGACAAGATATTCGAACGGTCCAGTCTTCTCCGCGAGGTGGGCGCGGCCATCAATGTCTGCCCCAACGCGTCCCAAGTCCTGGCGCAGTGGGGGTTCGACTTCAAACGATCGCGCATGGTCACCGCACGTAGCCATCTTCGAGCGTCCGGAATCACCCTCCAGACTAACTTCACCGCAACCTACCCCGACTTTGCTTCGCTTTACGGCGGTCCTTGGCTGATGGCTCACCGGGTGGATCTCCATTCGGAGCTGCGGCGAGTCGCCGTCGCCCCAGAGGGGATAGGGAAGCCGGTAGAGCTCGTTCTGCGGGCGGACGTCGTTGATTACAATGCGGAAGACGGATCTATTACGCTCAGAGATGGATCAATCTATTATGCTGACCTGCTGGTGGCAGCCGACGGCGTACACAGTTCGGCCATCCGCCATGTTGTCGGTCATCCCACCCCTGTAGTCGCGACTGGCTGGGCTGTCTTTCGCTGGTTGATTCGAACCGAAGAACTTGAGGGAGACCCCGAGATTGCTCCCTTGCTGAAAGGCCCCTTGAGTATCCAGGACGGTCTATCGAGGTTCCTTTCCACGGACGAAAATATGAGACGAATTGTCTGGTACTCGTGTGCTGAGTAGGGCTCCCTGATAATCCCAATGATCTGTGCTAATCAAAATCTTCCAACATCCAGCAACACGATCCAGAACTTTGTCGCTATACATGAAGATCGGCGGACCAATGATGAGAGAGAAGGTAGATCTTCATAAAACCTCAGGATTATTCCGCTAACAAGACGGATAGACTGGGATCGTTCTGCACATGCAGAGGATGTTGTAGCGCAATTTCATGACTTCCATCCTAATGTAGTGAGAATCATCAGGTATCTAAATTGGTCCCGACACCGTTCATTGCTAACAAAAGCAGAAAAGCAACGAATATCAAACGCTGGCCGCTCTTGTACCGTGACCCTATCTCAGCCCTTAGTAAAGGTCGCTTGGTACTCATCGGTGACGCAGCACATCCCATGCTCCCTCGTTAGTACCATAGGCAAATCCATTTAACGGTTAGGTTTCTAACCAGCCCACAGATCAAGGCCAAGGAGGAGCACAGGCAATTGAAGACGGCGCCGCCCTGGGCGAGATATTCGCCGGTACACAGGACGCGCTCACGAAAGACGAGATCCAAGATCGCCTCAAGTTGTTTGAGAAGGTCCGGTTGAGGCGCGTATCTGCAATGCAGATCTTGTCGGACGCGGGTCAAGATCGTGTCTTTGAGGTCCGTGAACGTGCCCAGCAGTATATGCCCGAGGGTGTCAAGGTGCCATCGAACCAGCAGGAATTCTGGGACCATAACTTTGGCTACGATATCCTCGCGGATACTCGGCGCCACTTACAGGCTTATCTAAAGGGGCTGGATCAGTAAGTCCCTGATGAGGGGGGCCTGAAAGGTAGAGGTCGATATAGTGAGGTCAATACAAATTATGCTACTCTGCCCTAGCACTAAAAGATATCTACGAACATAGCATCGGGAGTTTCAGCATTCATTTCCCCACGCCTATCAAGTCCGTACAAATATACGAATCCCAGTAATCTATCCCAACCAATATTGCGCCATACTCACTCCTGATCTGTTCTTACAGCTCTCAAGAGCCACGATCCTCCCTTGACATGACAGTGCTGTGTTATTACAGAGCCTCACATACGTAAACAAGCTGTTTGCCTCACCCTAGCCGGCCTTGAGTCCATCCACCGTCTCATCAACCTCCAGTAATTTAGAGCATCAGTGACGGAATCTAATTGCTCTTGCAGCGCTAAAGTCGCGAGAACTTGTAATGCCCGATATCGGCGCGGTCATGTTCTGCGCGTAATGCTCCCCGTTCAGAGCGCTATGCGATCTCTGCCCTTGTAGTAGCGATGAGACCTCGTTAGGGCTATGGTAAGATAGAAGGAAGCTGAAAGGGTGCTAGATAGGGGTACCTACATCGAGTGAGTTCTGAAGTGTCGCAGCGGATACAATGGCTGCTACAGGGCCACCGTACACAGCTGTCGGGAATGGAGACCAGCCTCGTTTGAGCATCATTGCAAAATAGCCCCAAAGGACCCGGAACGAAACCTAGTAATCGGAAACTGGGCGTTTCCCGCATATGTGTGCTTGCAACAGAGGCAAGAACAGAGGCAACAAAGGCTTACGTTGCGTCACGGGGTATATGGACTATAAACCGAACTGTACTTGCAAAAATTATGAACTTTGTGGCTGAAACTATGAAAGTCTCCTCTTCATCATCTTTTCTGCTGCTCTCTGTCCAATCTCCCTTTGCGCAAGGAAGCCGTCCTGGCTGTTCTTGACGAGAACGAGCTAGCCCACGCCTGTTCGCCTTTAGAGGTTAAAACAGGTTGGCATGAGAAAGGTTGGATGAGGTCTGTGGTCTGCAGAATAGGCCAAATTAAGCGGTAGAGTCATTGCAGGGTTATTGGTTACCTCCAACTATAAAACGGACGAATCTAGACCTATGCTTGCATCGCAGGATTCGGCATGAGGTAACCATAGAGTACAACAACGGCACGCGTAACGTAATATATCTTTTACTTTTTTCTACATAACCTCTATTGCATTATGAATCGCCAGAGGTATTATAAATGTAGCTCTTGTCCTAGACTGGTAGCTATTTATTTACTTGGTGCCTGTTTGAGTCTTGCTGGTATGGCAGGATGCGCCACCAGTTTAGCCGTCCAATGCTGACTCCTTTTCTGCTCTTTTCTGGTCTGTAATAGAGTGCTCTCTAGTCTTGTCGCCAGTCACGGTTCACTTGAAGATCGTGCAGGACAGAGCATTGGGCCACATGTTAGAAGACGTTAGGATTGTGCTGCGGCGTATGTCCTGGCGACTCCAGGGTACCGACAGGGACCATGACATGAGCAATATATTTCATGTCTTTCGCCTTCCCAGCGGCCAGGATTGCTTGTAAATAACGACAGAGCCCCACGACCAGTGCACGCGACCGAGTCCCCTGCATCTCGAGCACCGCCACGGTTGCTGCCCAGGACCAATAGAGCCCCGACCATGCCCTGGCGTCTATACCGGCATTTTGGACCAGTCCAACTCCACCCGCAGCTGCCGCTCGAATTATCTTGGGCTCGTGCTGAGGTGATGCCGATCTCTCGGCTACGTCTTCCCGTCAGCCTGTGGATTGGCGTCAGATGCTGTATCGTAACATCCGTTCGTAAATGAGATTTTCTCGAGCTCACCACTTGTCTTCGGCTGGGCCCTTTCCCCGCCGAGATCAGCTCACGAGCTGATCTAAGTCCGAGCTTGTCAGGTCGGGGTATGGGCCGGATGGGGCCGGGAGAGCTAGGCGCAGCAACAAAAACACCAGACCCAACAAACGCCGCGATCTCGATTCGATATGTAGCTTCGATGTGGCCATTCTCTAGTCAAGAGAGACACTAGGAGCCCAGCAGGGCCCGGTTTTCCGCCGTTGCGTAAGATAAACCGCCGCAGACCGAGAATGTGACTGAACGAGGTGGAAAAAGCAATTAAGGCCTGGCGGTGGATCTCTATGAGGCTATCGCAGTGGTGGCAGATGGCGTAATAGTGCTTCAGATCGCACAATGCTTCAATCCCCCACCCTTTTTGCTTTTCTTCCATCTCTCGCGTCATCTCAGCCATCATCTGCGTTGCAACGCCTTCACCCCTATCCACCATCCGGGTCCCGTCGTGAAGATGTGATATCCCACCGACCGTCCTACCCAGAAAGAGGCCAAAGTCCCCGTCTAGGGACATAGGTGCACATTCAGGATGAAACTCTCGTCCTCCCAGCTTCAGCATCTGTCCATTGCCGGACGGACGGCATCAGCGCTGTCGCTTGTAGGCGTGGCGACTATCATCGCGACGTTCTGCTACTCACCGAACTTCCGCAGTCCAACGCACCGTATCATGTTGATCAATGCGTTCTTCAATCTCTTCGATTTCATCGCGACAATGATCTCCGTAAGTGGGCCGGCAGCAGGCAATGAGTCGGGACTGTGTCGCTTCCAGGCGTTTTCGCTGCAGATGTACATCTCCATCCATATACGCCCCATCTCCTCAATGTAAAGAGATAATCGTTGCTGACGAGCTTCCAGGTTCCCTGTGGCAGACGTGCTCTGGACACTCGCAATGACCTGGGACGTGGTGCTCGTTGTCTTCTGGCATTATGAGCCTGAGGCACTGCGCAGGCTTGAGAAGATGTACCTCGCTGTTATTACGTTGCTCACATTCATTCCGGCGCTTGTTTTCCTCTTCATCCGGAGTGAAGAGAAAGGGCCGTTATATGGGAGTGTGACGGTGAGTACAGTCCACCTGCGATTTCGAGGGACATGCCGAGTAACGGCGGTTTGCCCTAGTTCTGGTGCTCGATATCTCCGAATTGGGTATTGTTTCGCATTATCTCCTACTATGCTCCAATATGGTATGCTTCGTTCTCACTCTCGAACGGATATCGACTCACCCACGCAGGTTCCTCATCCTGGTGGTCTTCGGGCTCTATATCGCCATCGCCCACGAGTTATTCAAGCTCAGACACGAACTGATGCTCACTCGGGACGACTGCCTCGTCCTATCCTCCTCGGTATCTCCAAGCCACGAATCCGTTGTCCGGATATGTCATCATGATGGGAAGGCTGTTGACGGTAGACTTTGCCTATCCCACTTTTACTTATCCCACTAACATTGCCAGAACCTGTCCCCGTTGTCCGCCAACATTCCGCCGTCTCTCTGCGAAAGTTCCTCCTCATGCCGATCCTGTTCTTCCTCGCTCTTCTAACGACATGGGTCACGCCGACGATCAACCGCATCTATGCATTTCGGCATCCCGGGCAGGAACCGTACGGGCTTATGGTGGGTGTTGCGGCGCTGGGATCATTGAGGGGATTCTGGAATGGAATTATCTTTGTTACGATGCGCTCCAAGGGTAGGAGTTGAGATTGGCAGTGTTCGATATTTACATGAATAGATTATCTGCGGTTTGGGAGATGTTCGGCCTGGCGTTGGTGGGCTTCTGCCTGAAAGTTATTATTGTGCCATTACATGTCATTTGAATAGATAGATAATCAGTAGACCGTTTCTTGCATGGGCCCTACGCTATTACTCAGAATTCAAAGTCCTTCCTCAAATGCTAGCCATGACACTCTTGACCATGGAGATGGGCCCCTACACCTGTCGAGCATGGACCCTAACGAGCTTCCGCACTCACAGCCGGTCCCTTCTCACCTAGAGTCTCCTCGGCACTCCTCGACTGCACGGTGACCAGCTCGTGAATCTTCTCGGTGGCCGCTGCACCACCAAGAACCGCCTGGTCGCCGTCAAAGAACTTGACAATCTCCTCGAGCGGCGTGTTCCTCGTCTCAACATAGTACTTCCATACCACAAACAGCTCAAAGACCAGCCACACACAGTATACAATGTAGTACTTCCAACCGATATCCAGCAGCGCAATTGGGTTGACGTACTGGTTGAACAAGAGACTGAGAGCCACGCAGAAGAACATGAGTGTCAGACCCTTTGCACGGAGCCGGTACGGCAGAATCTCGGACGAGTATGAGACCAGAAGACCGCTGAAACCGATGTTGTATGAGATGTAATACAGGAAGATGAATACAATCACCGCGTTACCGGCGTGGTCATCTGCGCCGCCGGGTCCGTGAGGGAAGCGGGCGAGGGCGATGGTGGTTGAGATGAAGCAGAGGAGCATGCTAGTGACAGATGTGAGGAAGAGCTTGCGGCGTCCGAGCTTGTCGACGAAGAAACAGATACCCGTTGCGGAGACGACGTTCACGGCGTTGAGAACGCTGTTGATCGTGAGGACTTTGTGGCTGTCGGTGATGCCGATGAGCTCGAGGACCTGTTGGCGTTAGTTCCCTGCTGGTCTTGGTCTCTGGGCTGAGAGAGGATGACAGACCTTAGGCAAGAAGTAGGATACAATGCCGTTTCCGGACCACTGGGAGAAGAAGCCGATTGAGATAAGAATGATGGACCGGTGTCGGTTGCCAGGCGTCGACCACAGCTCGGACCAACCGCTGCCTTCGAGTTGCTTCTCGAGCGCGATGGTTTGCTGGATCTCGTCGAATTCTACGTTGACCAGTTCGTCGTCCTCGTCGCCCTGTGCATGGACGTAGGCCAATATCTTCTTTGCCTTCTCTGGCTTGCCCTTGGAGATAAGCCAGCGAGGTGATTCAGGCACAAACCTGGGCCAGGTGAGTTTGATATTCAAGCAACGAACGAGGTCACATACCAGATGAAAACCAATTGGCACACTGATGGCACACCCTGAAGAAGGCAGGGCACACGCCACGACCAGTCGCTTCCTTTGATGTTGTTTGTTCCTAGCACTGTTAAACGGCATCCGGGCTACAGACGTCGCGGCAACATACCAAGGGCAACGCAGGCACCAATCAAGCTGCCCACGTACCACAGCGAGTTGTAGATGGTACTGTAGATGGCCCGATGCTGCGGGTGGACAAGTTCAGTGACAAGTAGAGGCGAGCATTCCTAAATGCTCAGTCAGTCAACGCGCTCGCCATCAACCTCCGGTGCACTGACCTGGGCAATTCCCAGCCCAAATCCCAGGATCATGCGCCCAACGACAAAGAGCGCGATCTTGTATCCAATCGAAACCATAGCCACGCCACCAATCATAATCATACAGCCGAGCACGACTCCAAACCGACGGCCGAAGATGTCAGCGACGTACGGAACCACAGGGATGGCAAGTATCGAGCCAATGGACATGGACGCTGCCAGTAAACCAAGCGTCGCTCCTTCGGGATGGTTATATGCTGTTGACAGTCTGTAAGCTTTCAAGCGTAACTGAGCAATCACGCGTGGTCCACTTACACCTTTTCCAGTCGTCCAGGGCCTCGAGGCCGTTCATCAGAGAACCGTCATAACCTGCAGAGCGGTCAACGCCAAACTTTTGTCCAGAACGTCCGCAGGTACAAACCATTCGTTGCAGAGGTAACCATCGCGGCTCCCAAGGTGAGATAGACGGAACGCATGCCCTTCATCTTCCACCAGCTCACTTTGGGCCACTCGCGGCCGGCGAGTGTGAATGTATCTTTGCCCATGGCGCTGTAGACGGATACGCTTGCCTTGGTTCAACAAGACAGGTCCAGAAGCCTCACGGGGAGATGGTTGCGGTGGGTTTGCTCGAGCTTGGCTTCGCGAGGCGCAGAGAGGAAGATTTAAAGCCAGACCTGCCCTCACACGATCATGACAAGCCGGCTAAATCCAAGACCAAGACTTTGACGGTGCAGGGCCTAAGCTTCACGTCCATGCTCGCGACCTCCGCAGCTACTCTAGCCGAGCATTAAGTAGTGTGTTGATGGGATTGATTGGAGGGAGTCCTAATAATGGTCACAGGGGGTAAGGCCACAAGTCCCGGATCCTCTAGATCCTGGGGAACGTCTCTCTACTATGCCGTTCATTCATCCATTTATCCGGAGAGCGGGATGTTACCCCAGAGTCCGTGATGTTTTGAGACGACTCCCCATATCCCAAACCTTGCCCGTGCCCAGACGGGCCCATGGGGTGGTCATTTAATATCGCGCCCGGGGGCGATTGGTGGAAACAAGACGCCACGAGCAAGACCAAGCCAGACGCGGTCTAGAAGCCCAACCAGGCGCCCTGGCACAAAGCGGCAAGGATCATCTGCAACCTTAAGCATCGCATTAAGCATCGTGGTATGGCTTGGACACGATTTCGGGGTGGAACAGGAATGGAGGGTGTTCAGCCCGCGGCAGAAGAGGCCAGCCATGTCCCACGCCCAAGTGGTCAGCCAGCGCTCTGGGATCGAGCCGAACAGGCTGATATCTGCTGGGATGGCAATAGACATAGGTTGAGCCCCCAAAATTGAGCATTGACGGGCTAGACTAGGGCTTGCCTAGAAACACTTCGGCTAAAGATGTGTCTTAGGTGCCCTTGGCGCCCGTTCCCACTTGGACGGTTGGAGAGTGAGTGGGAGGATCGAAAGTCACGTACGACTCTGAATCATTTGGTGCGAAAAAGACACATAGTAGTGATTGGCTGGGCAGGTATGCATCTACTACCGGCAACAAGGGTCCTTACCACTGCTCGTACTCCTGACGATCAACGTCCTCGCCTGGGTCGTTGTTCCACCTGGGCAGCGCGGCCCGAGCCCCATGGCGATTGTCGGCGACGATGCCCACCTACCCCAAGCGGTAAAAGACCATTGCTGTTCTATTTGCCTATGCTATTCAATAATATACATGCTCTCGTCTATCATTACAGCCATCCCTTAGGTCCACCCCACTTCCCACTGACCATAGATTCGTAGTAGACCCATGGGAAGAAGTGCTTCTTGAGGAAGTAAAACTCCTTCCTGGGAGTTCCCTGGTCGATACCGAACCACTTGCCGAAGGTCTCCTTCGGGACCCCGCCGTACTTGAATTCAGCAAGGAGAACTTTGCCGTATTCGGTCGTTAGCGGGCAAGAGGTGTAGCCGTCGTACGTGGCGTCGAGTTCCTTACCGTCCATTGAACGGAGCAGGTTCTGGACAAGGACGGGCGCCTCGGCAGTGATGGCCGCGGCGGTCTTGGACGTCGGCAGACTGGACGCGTCACCGGCAGACCAGACGTTGGCGAATTTCTTGTGGCGGGTAGTGCCGTCGTCGACATCCACGTAGCCGGCTTCGTTGGCGAGAGCGCTGTTCTTGACAAACGCGTGGGGACCCATTTTTGGGACGACGTGCAGCAGATCAAACTCCCGAGTGACGCTCGATTCCCCGTTGGGGCGGGCGAAAGTGGCCTTCTTGCCGTCGATGGCAACCAGATCGTGCTGGAAGAGCCCCTCAACGCCGCGCTCCTTGCGCAGCTCTTCGAGCTTCGCGTTGTACTTGGGGACACCAAACATGGAGGGCGTTCCGGTGGCGAAGGCGATCTTGATAGCCGAACCGGCAGGGTTGCTGGGGTCGTAGAGGCCAGCTTTCTTCCAGTAGTCGAGAGCGAGCCACATGATCTTCTGCGGCGCACCAGCGCACTTGATCACGCCGGCAGGCTGGGTGAAGATGGCCTGACCCTTCTTGAGCTTCTCGATCGTGGGGAAGACCTTGGAGCAGGTGTCGTAAGAGTAGATGGTGGAGACATTCGAGTCCGGGGCGGCCAGCGCCTCAGACAGGCCCTGGACGCTGCCAAAGTTGAGCGTGATACCGGGGGCAACAACAAGATGATCGTAGTTAAGCTTGTCGCTGTTGCCAAGGGTGATATAGTTTTCCTCTGGAGCAAAGCTGCCAACGCTCTCGTTGTAGAACTTCAGCTTGGGGTCCATCAGCCCAGCGAGCGGCTGGCGCAGCTGCTCGCGCGTCTTCAGACCGCCACCGACCAGCGTCCAGCCCGGTTGGTAGTTGTGCCAAATAGCGGGGTCGACAATGGCAATGTCATCTTTCACAAAGCGCCCTGAGCGCAGCAGCTGGTGGCTGATGGCCAGCCCAGCAGTGCCTCCACCGATAACGACGACTTTGTGGTTGCGCGCAGTGGCAGCGACCGGGGAGGCCGTCGCAAAGCCACGGTGTGTCGCAACAGCGCGGGCTGCAGACGCTACTTGACTGCGGAACATTTTGTATAGTTCGTTTAATCGAGTCTACAATCTAGAAGCATCAGGGTCTTGCGGGGTCTGGGAAAATTTGTTGCTTGCGGTGGCGGAGGGAAAATACTGATTAGTCATCGGTTTCCGCTCGTATGATGCTTAATCAGGCTCCGATCCCGGCGGCCGTGCCTTCCCGAATCAGGAAACACCCTTCGTCCGCCAGTTCCAGCATAAACAGGCCAGTCTTCAGCTGCTACTGGTAGACACTACCAGACCTTCATCCTGCGCTCTTCTCGTCCACTCCATCCAGCTCCCATCGTACAGTCGTCGCTCCATCCCGTATCCACTCAGCTGCAAGGCGAGGTCGAGCGCAGCCGCAGTTACTCCAGAGTTGCACGTCAACACCACAGGCAATTGCCCATCTACCCCGGCCGCCTGGAAACGTGCCTTGAGCTCTTCAGCCGGCAATATGACCTTATCCTTATCCAGGATGGATGCAAGCGGCACATTCAATGCTGACGGCATGTGTCCTGACCGCAGGGCCGGGTTCATCTCTGGTTCGGCGCCTGAGAATCGACCGGGGATTCTGGCGTCGATGACCTGAACATCTGATTTCCTATCAGATAGGAGAAGACCGCGTAGCTCGTCGTATGATATCAGTTCTCTGGAGTTTGGGTTGTTTATTGGATATTCCAGTGCGGCAGGAGGCAGGGTCGGTAAGGGCCCGGTAGAAAGAGGTAACCCTTCTGCCATATAACGAGGGAAGTTATTCAAAACATGCACGTCTCGTTGGCCAAAGTGGCGACATGTCCAGGCCACGCGAGGTGATGAGTAGAGTCCGACCTCGAACGCATCGTAGACTACCAGAATATCGTCCGGATGAATACCCATCTTGGTCATACTTTCGGCAAATTGTCTTGCAGAAGGCAGCATCTGCGGATACGGGGATGACCGATCCCTGATCTCGTCCATGTTGAAGAATCTGTTTTCATGATTAACGTCTTGTCGTGGTTAACGGTTGGAAATATATAATTACACCGAGCCCGGAATGTGCCGCGTTTCAAACGAGGCAAGATGCGACGATTGGCCAACTGCTATAGGGATGATGCGCCGTGGAGATGGAGGCCCCGCGAGAGCAGAGTGAAGCTCCGCGGGGGATACGAGAAGAGAAGCAAAGGGAGTCAAGCCTGTATCCATGGTGCGCGTAGTCTTGACGTTGATATTGGACGCTGAGCAGCAAAAATCGGAGTTTCATTCGTCGCCAATCTACTTTTGGATAATTACCGGATCCAGTGTAAATTATTACATAATAGATACACATTACCGCTTCGGGCTTAGAATATTTTGCTTTGGCCGGAATCTGGAGCTCCTGTTACAGTATGTGCACGACTTATCGTGCATCCTCAGCAAGACGAAAAGTACGAAGATCATCCAAGTTGTTTACCTGCTTGAATAGCCTGCGAGGCATCTGGTATATTCCACCAGCTTTCGTGCCAGTCTCGCCAAGTGAGCTCGCCCTCGATCGCGCGCACTATATCTACCGGTTGCGACACCGTCCGAGCCGTGCTCGGTCGAGCACTCGAAGCGGGGTCCCAGTCGAACGCAATCTGACTTTCGAGCTGAAACGGGACACCAAAGGTGTCATTGAGCTCGTCTGCTGTCTGTAGAGGCAGCTCCACCGAGAGGTTCTGAAGTGAGTCGAATGGAGCAGCGGCGGTGGTACTACTACCGGGCAGCTGTGTTGCACTTTGGCTTGGAGGCGCATCCGATTCCATGAGAGGTCGGGGAGGTACCGTGCAGCCAACAAACGTCAAACCGCCGAGAGGGTCTCGACCTGAGTGTACAGCTCTTGAAACGTCGTTCAGTGCGCTCATGGCACTCGCGATGGGGACAAAGTCTGGCCGCACACTCGCGGCTTGGGCCATAAGCGTCACAACCTTTTCCAAACTGCAGATGTCCTCTTCGCGCTCGCTAGGATCGGTCGACGAGAGGATATGATAGTAGAGTGTAAAGAAGGCGCAGAACGGGTAGAAGGTGATGAGACTTTACCCAAAACGTATTAGTTTGGAGATAACAGACGAGCGCCTCGCAGGACGAAGAGACGACTTACTGTATATACGAGCAGTGATGACCAGCGGCTGGCCCCATGTTTCTCCCTGACCACTCGTGGATAATGCTGATAATGGCTCTCGCAGCACGGACGGCCTGCGGGTGCGTGCTCATGAAAGTAGCAGATGTCTTTCGCCGCATGTATACGATGAAGCTATGGAAGGCGATAGCAGACTCTGCGAGTAGCCAGGATTGGACGGCACCAATCTTGGGCGCTCTTGCATTGGGAAGCAGGTCCCAGTCGTCAAGCAGTTCCGTTAACTGGTTGCAATAAACGTCTACCTTGCTGCTAAGCGCGGCTTCCGACAAGTTCTCTTGGTCATTAAAGAAATCCCTGAGAATATGCATCGCCCGTGACCAGACGATGAAGAGAATGCATTCATAAGGCTTAGGCTGCTTGGTGGCCGGCGAGATGACGGCTGGAAGTCTGACCTGAGTTGGGGAGCATTGAAGAGCCTTCGGTTTGTCGTACCAGAGTCGGAATAAAAAGTCCATTTCGACCAGATACCAATGCAACCGGCGCTTCACATCCTTTTCGGCTTCCTCCTGAGCTGTACCAGGCGGAGTGGATTCCACGTCATGAATGCCCAGAAGACTTGCACGCCGACAGGCCTCGCGGTGGAATTGCCATGCCAGGTGATAGTCAAAATTGTTTATTGCCAGCCACGTCTTGATCAACATTAGTGCTTATCTGTGCATGTTTACATGGAGCGATCTTACAGTAAATGCGCCGGCAAGTATATCCAGCAGTGTCCCCTCCGCTGATTCAAGCCATTTCGGAACTGACTGAAGACAAGCGTAGTACGTCTTTGTCGCCAACCTTTGCTGCTCGTCGCTTCCAATGCTTTGACCAAGACAGATGGCGCAGTAGTAAACCACCCGCATTACTGGTGAGACATGTGCATACGGTGAGTCGATGATATGAGGCAAGGCTCTCAGAAACTCCCGATCGACAAGAGTGGTGAACGAGTCAAAAATAGTGGCGTGCGGCAAAATGTAATCGAGAAAAGCTACAGCCACGGTCAGCGCGGAGAATACATAAACAGTTCAAATTCATACTGTCTATATGTTGCTTCAAGTCGCCTTTTGGGAGGCTGATCTTTGAATCGTTATATGGGCGACTGTCCGGCCGAGGGAACGGAGCAGCCAACTGAACCAAGGCCGTGTCGAGACGCGTGATTGCACTGTCGACCGTGGACTGAGTCCATGGAGATGAAGGCTCTGAAGATTGCGTGGTAAGTGTCTCGATGCTGTGCTTCGCTCCACTAACCATCCGATATAGAAAGGCTAAAAGGTGTCCGCGTCAATGCCTGCATAGAAAGGATGGATGCACTAAACCCACCATCATCTTTGGGGGGATTTTCGAGATTGACTTGAGGCGTTCCCACCCGAGTGGTTTCCGCTGGAGTATGAGTCCGGATCGGTGATTCCTGGCTCACGTTCCTGGTCGCAGCTGCCCTGAGTTGTTCCTCTAAGGCTTCCAGACGATGGTCAAGACGGTGAATGTCGGACTTTTGCCTGAGGCAACAATTAGATTGGCTAGAATCGGGAGGGCAAACGAGCCGACCCACCTTGCACCTCGTGTCTTCCTCTTTTCGGGGTATAAGCATTGGACGCTGCTGTTTTGACAGCGTTTGCATTGTGGCTCCTCACGGTCACATCTCAGCTGAGAGGGTCAGCATCCGCGGACAGTGCTGGTCGAGCGGCACACCTTGCGATCTTTGCACCTGAGACACTACCGCCATGTCAGCAACGAGCAAGTGACGAGGAGGGTGCATTAGCCATTACCGAGAGCTTCATACGATAAGATTGCATTGTAACGGTTGAACAAGCTAGGAATCATGACGAGATGAAGAGAGAGTCGGATCCTCATAAACCCGAGACCGATTCGATGTCTTGACATAGAGCATCCGCTTGGACTATCGGACTATCGGACTCTTTGGGCTTGGCGCGCTCTTATTGGACCCCTGACTCATTTTGACTCATTGGCTTCTCGATTTGGATTCCGCTGTCTTGGGTCATATTGCGGATCGCGCCGTCCGCGGGCTCCGTCTGACCTGGGCAACATTCAGTACGTGTCAATTGTCTCCGGGCTCCAAATTTGGGTGTTTGAGATGCGGGACCATTCTTCAACAACTCCCCGAGCTCTGGGCGGAGCTCGTATAAAATTCTGGGCTTCTTCCCTTATCCCCATGCTGCAATTCAGGCTCCTGCCAAACCCTCCATGGATTCCATCACAGACAGTCGGCCGAAGGCCGTCGACAGGGACAGCTCAGCTACCAGCTGCAACTCGAGCCTGGCTGAAAATCAGATGGAAAACGACCGCGAGGTGACCAACTTGGCGCGGGTACTGAGTGAGCGGTCGAAGCATTCACATCATCAGCTCCCGTTCAACTCCGGAAAAGACCCGTCCCTCGACCCCCAGAAGGCCCAGTTCAATGCGAGAGCCTGGGCCAAGGCCTTCTACGATGTCCGGTACAGTTCGACGGACGCGCCCCCACCACGTGTTGCTGGTGTCGCGTTCAAGAATCTCAATGTTGCTGGCTACGGAAGTCCAGTCGACTACCAGATGAGTGTAGGGAATGCGCTTCTCAAGTTGCCGACGTTTGCCTGGCAATGGCTGGGGGGCAAAAAGCAACGGATTGAGATCCTCCAGGACGTGGACGGGCTGCTGCTTCCCGGCGAACAGCTCTGTGTGCTTGGCCCTCCGGGGTCAGGCTGTTCGACTCTGTTGAAGACCATCGCACAGGAAACCCACGGCTTTGAAGTGGATCCCTCTTCGTACGTCAACTATCAGGGCATTACCCCGAAACAGATGTCCAAACAGTTCCGTGGCGAAGCGATTTACACCGCCGAGGTGGACGCACATTTCCCCCAGCTTGTTGTCGGGGACACCCTGTACTTTGCAGCGCTCGCTCGGACGCCTCGCCAGATCCCTGGAGGCATGAGCCGAGAGGAGTACGCCGTTCACTTACGCGATGTTATCATGTCAACCTTTGGCATCAGCCACACGATCAACACCAAGGTTGGTAACGACTTCGTTCGGGGGGTTAGCGGAGGGGAGAGGAAGCGAGTTACTATTGCAGAGGCGGCATTGAGCTACGCTCCTCTGCAGTGTTGGGACAATAGCACTCGGGGGTTGGATAGTGCCAATGCTGTCGAGTTTTGCAAGACCCTACGAACACAAGGAGACGTTTTCGGGATTACCTCCTGTGTTGCAATCTATCAGGCTCCTCAAGCCGCTTATGAGGTATGCTGGAAGTCTTTTTCTTGCCAACTGTACTGACCCTTTCCTAGCTCTTCGACAAGGTCACCGTTCTCTACGAGGGGAGGCAGATTTACTTTGGTCCTGCAAAGGAAGCTAAAGACTACTTTATCCGTCTCGGCTTCGCTTGCCCTGAAGCTCAAACTACGCCTGACTTTTTGACCTCCATGTCGAGCCCAGTCGAGCGCGTCATCCGGCCTGGATTCGAGAACCTAGTGCCCAGGACAGCCGATGACTTTGCTCAGCGGTGGAAAGAGAGTCCTGAACGCCAGGCACTTCTACGTGACATTGACCGGTATAAAACCGAGCACCCCTTCAACGCCACAGACTTCGATCTGTTTTCGTCTTCACGGGATGCAGAGAAGTCTAAGAACCAGCGACCGAAATCTCCATATACCTTGTCATACTGGGGCCAGATTCGAATCTGCTTGTGGAGGGATTTTCAACGGCTGAAAAACGACCCCAGTGTGACACTGGCCATGCTGATATTAAACTTTTTTGAGGCCCTGATCATTTCCAGTGTGTTTTATAATCTTCCCGGAAACACTTCCTCTTTTTTCTCCCGCGGCGCATTGCTGTTCATGATGGTCCTCTTGAGTGCCTTTTCCAGCGTTCTTGAAATCATCACGTTGTACGAGAAACGAACAATTGTCGAGAAACACAGCAGATACGCCCTTTACCACCCTAGCGCTGAGGCTATCTCTTCGATGGTCATGGATATGCCATACAAAATTGTCAACTCCCTGCTCACCAGCCTTGTCTTGTACTTCATGGGAAACCTCCGACGTGAAGCGGGAGCGTTCTTTTTCCTCTACCTGATCTCCTTCGCCATGATGATGGGCATGTCTATGTTCTTCCGTTTCTTCGCCTCTCTGACGAAGTCGATTGAACAAGCCCTCGCCCCCTCTTCAATCGTTTTGCTTGCTCTGGTTCTATACACAGGCTTTGCCATCCCGGTTAGCTATATGCGAGGTTGGGCTTCCTGGATCCGGTGGCTCAATCCAGTTTCGTATGGCTTTGAAGCCGTCATGGTCAACGAGTTTAACGGGCGAGAGTTCCCTTGCGTATCTTTTGTCCCTTCGGGGCCTGGCTATGAGAATGTCTCGCCGCAGGAAAGGGTCTGCTCGACAGTTGGGGCGGTGCCTGGGTCGGATGTTGTTCAGGGTGCTGATTTTGTTCGGTCATCATATGGCTACGAATATAGCCATCGTTGGCGCAATTTCGGGATTATCGTTGCTCTCACCGTTTTCTTGACGATGTGCCATTTGGTCACATCCGAACTGGTCTCTTCTCAGCGCTCCAAGGGAGAGGTGCTCGTTTTCCGTAGAGGCAAGGCGCAAAAGACGCGGGAAAAGCGACACCACACCGATGAGGAGCAGATCGCAACACCCGCAGCGCAGAACGAAAAGGTTATCCAAGAGGAGTCTGGCCTGGTTTCAGGTGTGGAGCAGCAGTCTTCAATTTTTCACTGGGAAGATGTGACCTATGACATCAAGATCAAGGGCGAGACGAGGCGGATCCTCGATCGTGTAGACGGTTGGATTCGGCCGGGGACCTTGACAGCGCTGATGGTAAGCAGCCTTGCTCTTCACAAGGATTGAGACTGATCTTCGTAGGGCGTTTCCGGTGCCGGCAAGACGACTCTTCTAGATGTATTGGCGAGTCGCACCACGATCGGCATTGTCGGAGGGAATATGCTGGTTGACGGCCGATCTCGAGATGAATCCTTTCAACGTAAAACTGGCTATGTTCAGCAGCAAGACCTGCATTTGCATACGTCGACCGTACGAGAAGCATTGGAGTTCAGCGCTCTTCTCCGGCAGCCGCCTCAGTACAGCAGGGCTGAGAAGTTAGCCTATGTTGAGACCGTCATTGATCTGCTCAACATGAGAGAGTACGCTGACGCAATTGTCGGAGTTCCGGGTGAGGGCCTGAATGTCGAGCAACGAAAACGCCTCACAATTGGCGTTGAGCTGGCTGCCCGTCCGAAGTTGCTACTTTTCTTGGACGAACCTACCTCCGGACTGGATAGTCAAACCTCATGGTCGATCTGCAACCTCATGGAGACCTTGACAAAGAATGGCCAGGCAATTCTCTGTACTATCCATCAGCCTTCGGCCATGTTATTTCAGAGGTTTGACCGACTCCTACTGCTAGCGAAAGGGGGCAAGACCGTGTATTTTGGCGAAGTTGGCCAAGGAGCAAGAACCCTAATGGACTACTTTGTTCGCAATGGTGGTTCGGCTTGTCCTCCAGGGGCCAATCCAGCTGAGCATATGCTTGAAGTGATTGGGGCTGCGCCAGGAGCACAGACAGATATCGACTGGCCTGAGGTATGGAGGGGCAGTCCTGAGTACCAGCAAGTACGAAGTGAACTTGCAAGACTAAGAGAGTTGGCCAATCATCCATCGCCAGTCTCAGACCCAAATGACAAGTCTAGCTATGCTGAGTTTGCTGCACCGTTCTCTGAGCAGCTCCTTCAAGTCGGCCGCCGAGTATTTCAGCAGTACTGGCGCAGCCCGTCCTACATTTATTCGAAAGCTTTGCTGACTGTTGGCTGTGTAAGTCGTCTCCCAGTCTCTAGAGCTTTTTTTTCTAACTAGATCAGTCCCTCTTTATTGGATTTTCGTTCTTCAAGGCGGACAACACCAGGCAAGGCCTCCAGAATCAGATGTTCGGTGTCTTTGTATTTCTTTTTGTGGTCGTTCAGCTCGTCATGCAAGTCATCCCCTCCTTCGTCACACAGCGAACTCTCTATGAGTCGCGGGAACGACAGTCGAAAACTTATGCATGGCAAGCATTTGTTCTTTCCAACATCATTGTCGAGTTTGTGTGGAATACAGTACGCTCTCCATTATGTCTCCTATGACTTCCACCTTCTATGGCTCTTCTAACGTCATGCTAGATCATGGCCATCTTCTGCTACCTTGTCTGGTTCTACCCTGTCGGCTTGTACCAGAACGCACAGTATACGGACACCGTTCACTCCCGAAGCACTCTCACATTGCTTATCATCTGGGCGGTCTTCCTTTTCGCCAGTTCATTCGCGCACATGCTGATTGCCGGCGTGGATAGTGCGGAGATGGCATCCGCCCTGTCCAATATCTTCTTCATCATGATGTACGCATTCTGCGGTATCCTTGCCGGTCCAAATGCGCTTCCTGGCTTCTGGATTTTCATGTACCGCGTCAATCCGCTTACATACCTTGTGTCCTCCTTGCTATCCGCCACTCTTGGAGATGCGCCCATGCATTGCGCCAATAATGAGGTCTTGACATTCTTCGCGCCACCGGGGCAAACCTGTCGCGAGTATATGGAGGATTACCGGACGGTCAATGGGGGATACCTGCTCAACCCGGATGCGCAAGGCAGTGATCAATGCCAGTTCTGCAGCTTGGAGTACACCAACCACTACCTGAGCAGTCTTAGTATCAACTTCGATAACCGGTGGCGGGATTTCGGCCTCCTCTGGGTCTACGTTGTTGTCAACACCATCGGAGCAATCGTCTTCTATAAGCTGTTCCGGGTGCCTAGGGCAAAAAAGAGTTAGATGGTTCTGGATCTGTATAAATATTTTTGTCCCATAGGATTTCTGCTTATCTTTTTGTACATTCGGTCTTCGACACGAATATCTTTGCACATATGGGCGCTCTTAGATAGACTCTTATCCTCGTCTGAATAGCTTAATTATCTAATCTAATTCATAAACTGATTATTGTCTACTCCGAGTAAAGGCAGGTGTGAATATTGGAGCAAATAACCGCACAAAAATACCATCGTAGGCCGGACATAAAACCGGTCTAGCATATATTAATCATCTATGCATTGCACAATTCCCGCCACGTTACATGCCCGACTAGCTCCACGCTTCTCCACGCCTCCGCAACAGATATCACTACAAACACCGCACCAAGTCAGTCATCAACCAGTTCCGCACCAATCCCCAATATGCGCGTCCCAATCCTCGCCAATCTCCTCACTCTCGCCCTCACCGGCCTCTCGCAAGCCGCCTCTCTCGGCGTTGAAACCACCCACGCCGTCGAGTGCAACCGCAAGACGACAAAGGGCGACACAGTTAAGATGCATTACCGTGGCACCCTCGCCGAAGATGGATCCCAGTTCGATGCGAGCTATGATCGGGGCACACCCTTTAAATTCAAGCTAGGGGCTGGACGGGTCATTAAGGGGTGAGTTTACACATTGGACTTCTAGGACGGCTGGCGTTAATGCTGATGGTGATGGCAGATGGGACGAAGGACTGCTCGATATGTGTGTTGGCGAGAAGAGGACCCTGACGATTCCGCCAGAGTACGGGTACGGCGATCGCGGCATCGGACCCATCCCTGGTGGTGCGACGTTGATCTTCCAAACGGAGTTGCTGGAGATTGAGGGCGTGCCCAAGGATGAGCTTTGAGCCGTTGCGATTCTGCCATACATAGGACTCTGAAGGAGGAATGGTTATACTCAGTGTATTACGCTCGGTCAAGGTGGATCTGTCTTGGACACGATCAAGGCCATTACCGCTCGGCATCTACAATGGAAAACACAAAAGAGGATTTTACCCAAGACGGTGTTAAATGTATCTACTCGAAACCACGATATTCAATCTATTTTATCGCGTTATCAACGATGCAGCACTCAAACACCTTGCGCTTCCTTTGCTTTCCGTCTCTGATGCATGAAATAATTTTGCAGGTTCAACGCAAGCGCCAACACCCACGATGCCGCAGCCAACGCACAAATGGCGGTCAGGCCATGGAGGTAGAGCGGCTTGTCCTCTGTGCGGAAAATTTGTGAGCCGGATATACCAGCGCAGTTGGCGGCCATGACGACCAGCCTGTGAAAAGTTCATGTTAGTTTCAGTCGCTTAGGAAACTTTCAAGGGTTGGTGAGACGTACGCCATGGCCACACTACGCTCCTGCGGCGATTTGCAATACACTGACAACCAGCCGATGTTTAAGACGTGCATGCTGGCATACGAAACGTTGGCGACCGCAATGACTCCGTACCGATGCCACCGGCCAGAAGTAGCTGGAGTGACGCGCAGGCAGGAGTACGAAATAACGTTCCAAGTGATGGAAATAAGGACAAAGGGACCGCGGTGCCCGAATTTGTCACTGTTCCCTGCATCAGCTCAACCCCTGCTTAGCGACACTGATGTCGACATACCTAAGATACGAAAGAACCAATACCCAGAGCATTCCACAGTATACCGGCACAGAAGCCAACGCATTGGCGCGCACAGCGCTGAACCCAAACGACTTGATCATGCTGGGCGTGTACTGCGTCAGTCCTTGGAATCCGGACATGGCAACGAGCGTGATGAAGAAGTGCTGAATGATGTGTGGCCGGCTGATGGTATTCCAGATATCGCGTCCGGTGATCTTGAGATGCCCAGAACTTTTCTTGGGGTCGTCGAGGAGAACGCGCGAAGTCGCAATGTACGATTCCCGGGGCGTCAGATAGCTCCAGCGGCCGGTGAAGGAGCTGAGAAGGGGTCGGCCGTCGCCGGCTCTGGGAGGAACAAGGAGGACGAAGAAGATCCCAATGAAAAGTGTCATAGCGCCCTCGACTGATGCAAGTTAGGACAATCGGAAAATGCGTTAGTTAACCACATACCCAAGAAAATCCACCGCCATCCAGCTAGCCCCCGTTTACCAGACAGTGTCAGAAGCCCGGCAGAAATTAGGCTGGAAGTTGCGCCTGAGAACATCTGGCCAAAGAAGAAGAGAGTCACCCGGAGACTGGTCTCTTCCCGCTTATACCATGTCGAAAGGTAGTAGAGTGCTCCGGGGATGAAGCCGCCTTCCAGCAAGCCGAGCAACAGTCTCGTTACCAGATACGCCGGGTACGACTTGATGAAGGCCTGAAAAGTTGCTACAAGGCCCCAAGCAAAGAGCTGCGCCGACAGCCATCGTTGTGGTCCGACTCGCTGCAGGATGACATTTGACGGAATCTCGCTGATCACAATGCCGGCGGATAACAGCTGCGTTCCGATATTGATCTGGTTTGTGGTGATATTCAGGTCTTCGGTTATGGTCGATGTAAGCGCGGCACTGATGTTCCCTCGGTCGATTTGGAGGGCGAAAAATGCGAGGCCGAGAATGGGGATGAGGATTGTGTCGAGTCTGCTCGGGTCAGCACGCACAAGGCATTCGAGAAGGCGCATCTCACTTGAACTTGAGCCTTTTCTCCTCCTGATCGTCCCAATCTTTTACCATGGGCGAGACATCTGAGTCAGAAACAGCAAGGCCGTTCTTCTCAGTGTCAACGACGCCCACGTCAAACGGTTCTTTGAGTGCGGCCATTGTAGAGTATAGAAAATTTGAAGCTCAAATCTGACACGATACTCAGTTCATCCCGGCTGTTCGCGGGGTCTTATATATTCCAAAATATTTCCATATTTTCTTTAGAGGAGTTTACGTCGGCTATCAGCATTACGTTGCGAGCGGGTATACCATATGCTTTGGCGTTGTCGACAGCAGATGGCGCTATGGCGCAATCATAATTCTCCATCGGCCACTCGCTGAACTTCAACTTCCAAGCAATTCTGGGCCAGATCTTGACTCATGAAGCGCCTTATCGATCTGGACCAGCTGTGGGGATTGTTTACAACCGGCAGTTTTCACGTTTCCTGGCAGCGGAACCCACATGTTCTTGATTTAGCGATAACGAGATTTCTGAGAATGGACCATGAAATGTACTACGGAGAACACAATGAGCTCTTGCATTCTTTCACTCGGTTATCCATTATCGTATACTTAAAACGCTACAGTTAGTCACGTCCAGATATCCCAATTCAACCCATATCTCGTGAAAGGAAGCGCGTCTTGTGGCCCTTCCACGTCAGGGATATACCCATGCTCACAGTGATCAAAGGAAACCCTGGCCTGGTCTGCGTAGAATGCATTGTATAACGGATTCAATGCGTCCTTTAGGTTCTTCACATGGCCGCGCGGGTGGAGGACGTCCCACGGCTTGATACAATTAGCGCCTTTGCAAGATTTGAGCACGAGCAGAATCGAGTCTAGCCTGCTGAGTACCTGCGAGAGGCTGTGGCCGAAGATCATGACTGACTTGTCGTTGTTGTAGAGATTGTTCAACTGGTATGGATCGGTCTGGAATGACAGGTTAGTGTTGTATTAGACTGGGCCATACCGTGGGTTAGGACTTACATTTAAGTCGTACAGCTCGTGTTCGTTGTTACACCATACGGAATAGTACAGGTTATAGCCCTCGCCAATGATTCGCACTGACTTGTAAGTGTTGTTGGTGAAGAATGGGAGGTTCTCTGGGTTGCCTACAACAGCGAGTCAGCTCTTACCCAGGAGCTGAAACTGGTACACTTACTCAGAGCGCCCTTCTCCCCCTCAAGGTACGACTTTCCCCAGTACTCGACAGTGACGTGCTCATGGCGTATAGAGGCATTATCCTCCCCGCTCGGAAGAGGAATTGGCGTGCCGTCAAAGTCTTCGCGCAGTGGTATCTCCGCTAGGTCAAAGATCGTGGGCGCGAGGTCAATATGCGTGGTAACGGCTACTTCAACTTTGTTCTCGGGCACACCAGGTCCACGGATGAACAAGGGCACGCGAATATCCTCCTCGAACCCGCATGCTTTACCAGGCGGCAGCCGGTGCTGTCCGATGTGGTACCCATTGTCGGAAGTATAGATGATGTACGTGTTATCGAGCTGGCCGCTGGCTTCAAGTCTAGTGACAATCAAGTCGACAAGCTCGTCGACACCCTGCAGAGCGCGCAGCCGTTGTCGGTAAAAGTGGTCGTTATATTCGATGGTCGATTCATCCTGCTGAGGCAGGTTTTTGATCCAGCTGACGCCGCTCGGTTCGTCTGGATTGAAATGCTTGGTGCGAGGAACCTTCACGTCTTGGAACAGAGACTTGTGTCTATCGAGCGGGATAGGCTCCGTCATGATTGTAGGGGCTCTGCGATCTCCCCCGAGAGCGCTGACATCCACGTTCGAATGAGGAGCAACCGGAGCAACGGTCAGAAAGAACGGACGGTCGCCATTCAGGCCGTCGTCCAAAAACCCCAGGGCCTTCTCAGTGATGACGTTGACGGTATGTCGCCCTTCATAACTCACCGGCTCGTCGCGGTTCCGTTGGTAAGTCGAATTCAGGTACGAGTAGGTGAAGGGGTCCAAGAGGAAATCGGAGCCGGTGAACCCGTTGACGTAGGGGCTGTTGTAGTTATCGACAGTGTGGGCATTGAACAGTTTGCCCGTATAATAAGTATCGTATCCGGCGCTTTGGAGCCATACTGGCAGGAAGTTGTTATTGAAACCGCGGTCAACGAACTTGGGGTACCCGCCTACGATGCTATTAGAATCCATTGCGCCTGACAAAATAGGGTTAGGGTTACCATATGGAGGAGACACGTCAGTGACATTCGTGTTGTGAGCCTGACGCCCTGTCCACAGGCTCACGCGCGACGGGCAGCAAAGAGCGGTGGTGACGAAGTGGTTGCTGAAGAAGGTACCTTTTTGCTTAAGGTGCTTTGACACCAGGGGCATAAAATTGATGGAGTCAAGCTGAAGGTCCTGATCATCAGTGATGATGAAGACGAAGTTCGGTTTATTCGGTAATGTTTGCGGTGCTGGACCGAGGATCTGCTGCAGAGGTTCGAAAAGGGAAGGGAAGGCATTGACTGCCAGGGCCGCCGTGAGCCATAATACTGTCCATGCAACCTTCATCGCGAGCTGTTTAAGGTGTTGATGATTATGTGCCTGCCAGTAGGAGAGATTCACAGTCTCAATATGAATGGTCTTAGCGCCGAATTGCCGACGTGCGGCAGTGGAGAACTGGCGGGCGCCCGCGCAGATGGCGCCATTTTAGGGCCGATGAGCTTCCTGTCAAAGCTATAGAGGTATACCCTCATCGTATCTGGAAATGGCGTGCTTAATCCTGCGGTTCCTGACTCATGCCTATCGCCGAATTCCGATGTTTATCTTATAATATTTTGTTGACGTCGGAGTGATAATTGTTTCCTCACCGCAATCATGGCTCGCGCTCAGCCAGACGAGACGACCCCATTGAACCCTGAAAATCCCAAGTACCAGGCCGTTGATACTATCAGGACCAATGTCAGCGACGAGGAGAGCGATGCGGTCCCGGAGAGCCCGTCCAAACCGCCGGTCGAGGTGTTGACTAGCGTTGGGAGCATCATCGCCGTGCTTCTTCTTGGTAAGCCTCCCGGCGAGATAGAGAAGCAGAGACGAGGCTGACCCTCCAGGCGAGTGTATTTCGAATGCTGATAGCACGCTCGTCATGGCCGCGACTGCGCGCATCTCGTCTGAGTTCAACCGCCTGCAAGGGGCTGCCTGGCTGTCGACCGGGTATACTCTTGGAGTATGCGCCGCGCAGCCGATGGTGAGTAGACTGACGGACAGTCGGGGGCTTCACTGACCGGTATAGTATGGGAAATTAAGTGATATCTACGGCCGGAAACCGCTTTTGCTGTGGTCCTATTTTTTCCTTGCCCTGGGCTGCGTAGTTTGGTAATCATGACCTGATGCAGATTTGGAGACGGCGCTGACGGCTCTCCAGTGGACTCGCAACAGACATGTGGATTGTCATTCTAGGCCGTGCCCTGAGCGGTATTGGCGGTGCTGGCGTCATGACCATGAGCGCGATCATTATCACCGGTGAGTGCGAGGCCAGGTGCCAGGAGGACTGCAGTCAGCTAATCTGGCAGACATTGTGGCCAAGCGTGAGATCGCAACATGGCGAGCTGTTGTCAATTTGTCCATGACGCTGGGTCGCAGTATTGGAGGCCCAGTTGGCGGAGTGCTGACGGACACAATCGGATGGCGATGGTACGTCCATCGAATGCTCCTATTGTCCGCATGCTGACCCTAGCAGGGCATTCCTTCTGCAAGCTCCATTACTAGGAATTGCCGCCCTTCTCGTCGCTAATCAACTCAAGCTGGTCC
Source organism: Aspergillus foveolatus (assembly GCF_047715535.1). Taxonomy (NCBI): domain Eukaryota; kingdom Fungi; phylum Ascomycota; class Eurotiomycetes; order Eurotiales; family Aspergillaceae; genus Aspergillus; species Aspergillus foveolatus. Next base: position 8,696 of record NW_027396103.1, on the reverse strand, counting down.
ATCGTAATGGCTTTGATGCACAGTCTAATGAGTCCAGGTTCCGCCGTATCGACTTCCGCGGATCCATCCTGGTGGCCACGAGTATCGCAGCCATCATTCTTCTCCTCGATCAGGGCGGAAAGGCATTCCCTTGGGCATCCTTGCCCACATTAGTCCTGGTCAGTTCGGGCGTTCTGACACTTGCCCTGTTTGTTTACACTGAGCTCTACGTTGCACCTGAGCCGATCTTCAAACTCGAGATCCTTAGACGTCCAAACGTGGCCGCCAGCTACCTTGTCAGCTCCTTCCAAGTCACCGCTCAGGTCGGCATGATGTTCACTGTGCCGCTTTACTTCCAGGTTTCTGATCGGGCGTCCAGTACCGTTGCTGGTGCTCACATGATCCCCGCAGTGGCTGGCAATGCCATCGGGGGCTTAACAGCAGGCTCCTACATTCGACGGACGGGAAACTACAATCCAATTCTCGTGGCGGCGGGTTTAATCGCGTGCATCTCGTACTTACTGCAGTTTTTATGCTGGAATGGAGACACTGGGTTCTGGGAATCGCTGTATATCGTGTTCGGCGGCCTGGGCAGCGGGTCTGCATCAGCGGCGGCCTTTGTGAGCATGACGGCCTTCTTAGAACCAAGTGAAATGGCTATGGCTACCGGGGGCTATTCACTGCTCCTTAACTTTGCCCTCACGGCAGGGATCACATCCAACTATACGCTACTGTCATCGGAATTTCGAAGGCAGCTGCAAAAGAGGCTGCAGGGGGAGGGGGCCCATAAGGTATGACTTTATGTGCTTGTAAGGTCCAGGATAGCACTGACGGAGAGCAGATCATTCGCCAGGCCTTGTCGAGCATTGAGTATATTGCAAGTCTCACGGGTGCTCTTCGTGAGACGGTGGTTGGAAGTTATGTTGCTGGCCTGAAACACGCCTACAGTAAGTGAATGCTCGCAGGAACTTGGAGTAGTGAAATCCTAACCCTCAACAGTGTTCTCGTTGATATGCTCGCTGCTGTCTTCTGTGACAGCCTTGACTGCTAGAAATCGTCGCCTTTAGATTATAGATTGTGCTTTACGAACTGCCACCCTTTGTCTGCATCTATCCTTTACGTAGTGGACTACCCTTGCGTAATGAAGAGATATATATTGTGGAGTAACTGTAATTCAGACTGCGAATTCTCCCTCGTCGCTGTACTGTGTCCCCTCAATTTCCAATCAAAAAAGTAAAACTACGGCCATCTGTATCTTTATCACCAAAGCAGTCATCCTCTTTAGTTATGTGAGACCTCAGTTGTTTTCTCTCTAGACTACGAGGTGTGGCTGGGCCATCACTGTGGCCGTGCTGGTGTAGGTGGCGGTGCACCTTTTGTTCACTGCTTGTGTTGTGCTCTGTTATCCACAGCAGAAACATGTCGAGCCTCTCTCAGTCTCGCTGGGCACCGGCTTCTGCCGCAAACTCCAAGCCATTCGATCGCGGCTCGCTCTTGTCTCCGTCTGAAGAGCTCGCTCGGTTCCTGAAGATTGTCGCCCGCCTGAAATGGAAGCTGCCGTTCCTGGATGAAGGATACCGCCGTGCGACCGCGACCGCGGCCGCGACCATGCAGGATCCGGCCATTGACGCACAGGAGATCGCTCAGGCAGAGATTATGTTCAAACTTGACTTCCATGAATACTACGCTCTACTTGAACGTGCCTTGGTACATTTACTCGGTGTTTTCGGTGTCACGGTCTCGGCGAAGAACAATTACACCGGCTGGGCGGCTTCGCATCGGTACCACGCGAATGTCTTGGACGCCCTTCAAGCCAGAGATAGTCCGTTACGATCAGTGCTTGGGACGGGGGAGACGTTTAAACAATTGAAGCGGGCAAAGGAACTGCGCAATCGGTGGAAGACAGCGGACCTCTCGGCTGAAGAGAAAGTCCGCGATGACTTCTATTCCGCGATGAGAGGCGACGAAGCTAAGCCGTTGGACAGCTACGACCTTCGAACTATCCTGACGGCGGTTTTTGAAGGCCTTGATCAAGGATATCGGTTGGCAGAGACATATGCCGCGCAGCATAACACTCAGAACGGACAAGGTCTTAGCGGGCAGGGCCAGGCGTCGAACGACTGGGACTTTATTGTCGATGCGATGGATTGGGAGTCTGTATAGGCCCGCTTCGTCTAGAGAGGACTCATGCGAGGAGGTCCATTAGACGAAGGGGGTTGCAGTCCAAGTGACCACCCACACAGTACGTGGCTGATCAGCTCTGACCATATTCAGCCGACCTTTTCAGTCAAGAAGCCATCAAAGCCACCCACGAAGCCCAGCCTGGCCGTCGACAACTGGGGTATAGATCAATAGGCCAGCCTTACTGCCTTGCAATTGCCCTCACGACCCATCGCGGCGCCTACCTGCCATTGATCCCGCTCGTGAGATCTTTGCACGTCGCGGAGATAGTTGCGTTACCGGCGCAAGCTGCGGATTGGGTCAATTGATAGACGTCAGTCCCAGCATCATCGCCGCGAATACGGGCATGTGTATACCGATGTTGAGTTCGTTCTGCTGGGCACCCTTGCCGTGGCGAGGGCCACAGCTGTTTTGATCTGCTACAGAAGGCGGAGCTTTCGTCTGGGACAAATGATTGCAGCAGACCCTGATGCAGAACAGTAGCTGGCAGCGAATGAGAAGAGGTCATCGATGAAAACCGGCTGGCGATTTGCTACCCGGGAGGTCGGAGAGGGGCCCGGCCGCGACAGCCCCTGACTGACGTTATCTCGTTATTTGCATCCCAAATTTATTCAAGTCTAATACAAGAATGGAACTAGGAAAAGAGATCCCCGTTGTGTAATTTAAGACGTCAGCGCGTCCAGAGTCGGTGGGTGGGAAGAGGGAAGAGGAACAGGGAGCGGGCCCGGGGATCCACGACGTCATCGTGATACAGTCAAATGTCAAACTGCCTACAAAACCACCACCACCCCCTTCACAGCGACAAATTAATCAATTAACACTCTCTATCCACTCTATCTCTTCCGTTACTTCTTATCCTTCAATTACCCCATCTTGATTCCCGCCTTAAATCACAACTACAATTACGATCACAATCACAATGTTCAGTCGAACCTCGAGACCCGCCGCCCGCTGCGCCCGCCGCCAGCTCCACGCCTCCAAAGCCACCCGTAACGTCCGCTTTCAGTCCACCTCAGAATCTCCAGCCTCTAGCGGCACATCCTCGGCCCTTGTCGGTGGTGTCGCCGGTGGTGCCGTCGCCTTCGGTGCCGGATACGCGTGGTACCACTTTTCCGGAGCGAAGACTGCTGTCCGCACGGTCAAGGAAACACAAGACTACGCCAACTCGGTAAAACAGGGCCTCGTCAAGAATGCGCCCGAGCCCGATAAGGTATTGCAATGGCTCCGTGAGACTACGACGAGTTATGCGGCCTGGATCCCTGGCGCACGGGGCTATATCGATACCCTGTTTGACGATCTCGAGACAATCAAGGGGAAGCATGGCTCCGAGTTCGATTCGATCGTGAAGGATGCCTACGCTGAGATGAAGGACCTCTCGAAGAAGGGCGGCGCCAATGCAGACACAGCTTTCAAGGCTATGAGTATTCTCCAGAAGCACCTTAACCGGCTACTCGATCTCTCTGGTGACGCCGCAGAGGATATTCTCAACAACCATCCCCAGCTGAAGGAGAAGGTTGGCGGCGGCTTAGACCAGCTCAAGGAGATGGGCGACGCATACGGCCCTCAAGCAAAAGAGGAAGTCAACAAGACGTGGGAGCAGATCAGCGGCATCGTTAAGAAGGGAGCTAGCCTTGATGCGGCCAATGAGATTCGAAAACTTATTCAAGAGAAACGGGAGAAGTTGCAGAAACTCGGCGATGAGGCTTGGTCCAAGGGGTTGGAGGAGTCCAAGCAGTACCTCGACAAGAACCCTAAGGTCAAGGAGCTGGTGGAAAACAATGCCGATGCGTTGAAGAAGGGGAACTTCACCGAGTTATGGGGACTGGTCAAGGATAGTGCTTCAAGTGGCAAGACAGAGGACGTCGAGAAGTATGTGAAGGAGAAGGTTGGACAGACAAAGAATACCGCTCAGAGCAGCGGGTTCAACATCGATCTGGACAAGTGGTCTAGTCTGATCCCGGGCGGTTCGGGCGTACTCAGCCAGCTCCAAGACTTGCAGACGGTTGGGGAGAAGAAGGGCAAGGAAGCGGAGAGCGTGCTGAAGGACACAGCGAACGAGCTGCAGGAGGTGCTGAAGAAGCGCAAGGAGCAGCTGGAGAAGCTGGCGGATGAAGCCAAAAAGGAGGCCAAATAAGATGTTTCCTATTTATGTATGATAATTCCCATAGCAGCTACATAATACCATGAGAATCTACTGCCCCAAAATTTCCCTGATTGCTCGTATCCCACCATTCACGCACTCCGGGGTTTAAAGTCCAACATCAAGGATCCAACATTGAAAGTAAATGTATCCTTCGCGTCGCTGTCAAATGTCTCGCCCGTTTCACCGGGAGCGAAGGCGAGATCGAACTCCATGGCAATGCGTGCTATCACCAGCCGCATCTCCATCAAGGCCAGCTGCTTCCCAACACAGCCATAGCGACCTACACAATCAGCGCCCGCTCCGTTATCCGCAAAGGATACGTACCTAGCTGGAAAGGGAAGAATGCCTCCTCGTGCTTGATCAATCTGTCCTTCTCATCTAACCAACGCTCTGGAACGAATTCGTCTCCTGAAGGAAAGTACCGGTCGTCGCGCTGGATCACGTACTGGGGAACGATGATGATGGTATTGCCGGGTACCCATACCTCGTCAACCTGGAGACCTTGCGGTGGCGTCTGCCTGGATTGGCCGCTGGGAACGGCCGGCTTCAAGCGCAGAGTTTCATTGATATTGGCCTCGAGGTATGGCAGTTTGCGTAAGGTTTCGTTGTTGATCTTAGTGGACTGCTTCCCTCTTGAAAAGGCATTGTCGAGTTCTGCCTGTAGCTTTTTATAGACTGCTGGATGCCTGGTCAGGTAGTAGAATGCGTTTGCCAAAGCTCCGCTGGTGGTGTCGCTATCAGGCAGAGTCAATATGACTTCGCAGAGGGGTAAGAATGAACGTACCTGCCGGCGATGATGAGAAGTTGGCCATCCTCGTTCAGGGCCTGCTCTCCTGGCGGAGCCGACTGACCCTTCTTGTCAATTGCCTTGAACAGCCATGAAATGACATCCTGGGGGACCTTGTCCTCCGAGGCCTCCCATTCCTGCGATAGTTAGGAGATTATCGAATTCGTGGCTAGCAAACGTACAGCTTTCCTCTCCGCGGTGCGAGCCACACAATATGTCATGAACTGCCCGTATTTGCCGGCGAGACTTAGAATCGCACCGAGGATTGTCAAGACCCAGGGAACGGGCCTCAGAATCCCATACATCAGCATCTGCCCGTGCAGCTCTTCGATGGCTGCATGCTCGACGGCGTCCTCGAGCTGGCGGAAGTCCTTGGAGAAGCCGACAAGACCCATTACGTCAATAGCCCAAGTACTCGTCCACAGGGTGATATTCAGCGGTCGATCGATTCGCGACCGAATCTGGGAAACGAGAACGTCGACTTTGTGCTGGAGACGGGGTTCGTATGTGGGCAATGCTGCGGCCGGCTCAGTCCAGGGCTCAAATCAACAGTGATTACTCACCTTTCATGCTGAACCCTCTATCCCAGGCTCTTCGGCGACGACGGTGTACATCGGGATCTCGAGTCGAGTGGAGCGAGACCTTTGTAATGCCATCCGACACATGGCTATACCAGGTTGGTTTTGTGCAGGCTGAATGAGGCCCGCTGGTGAGATGGACTGCGGACGGTCGATTAACAGAAATCTCTAGAGGACCAGTGCGCACGAAATCGCCGTACGTGCGATGCATCTCTCTTAGATCGAGGTGGTACTGGGTTCGTTCTACCGCTTTCAACACAGAGGATATCCGGGTCACCTTGGCCATCCATGGACCGGGAAAGCGCCGAAGTCGATGGAAGAAGGCTCGATGTGTGATGAAGCTGGTAAGAAGTCCAATGTTGAATTACGAAGCTGCTAAAATCGTTCCTCCAAGGGCGCGAGGCCAGCTTAGCGAAAAAATGCGGACGTAACAAAGACACAGCCCCAGGAAGGCCGACAGGTAGAGTGCCGACAACGGCCTAAGTCGGTTGTCGATTTCTCCATGACGGATGCATTGATGTGAAGGCTGCGCCAAGCACACAAAAGGCGAATGCTGTATGAGTTAGATCAGGACTAAGAAGGGTCGCGAGCGCAGTGACGATGCCCATCTTGCACAATGCTGGGCATCCTCGATCACAGTGTTTGGCAAAAGGTGTTGCAGCAAAAGGCAGATGAGGAGACACGACCTTCTAATAAATTTTACTATCGGATGGGGCTGGAGACAAGGAGACACTCGCTTATCACATAGCAGTGATCATTGGCTGCTTTGTAACTTAGCAGCGAGCGAGGATTTAGTTTGCGTGGCTAGTGCTGAGCTACGGAAGATCCACGGGCCAATGCCAATCTGGGGGTTTCGAATGTGCATGTGAGTATTATTAAGTATTATTGCGTATCTATTATTGAAAGACTCAATGTAAGCAAGGATATGAACGCAGCAGGGGAGAAGAGGTGAATAGAGTAGGGTCCCTTGCAGAGGTCAAAGGCTGATGGGACGCGCAGGTTGAGCAAGAGTCAAGTCTTGCCATCTGTTAGAGAAAGAGAGGAACGGATTACGCCCACTTTCCGATGAGGGCCATGATTCCAGCACCCCAGAGCAAGGAGATGACCATGAACGCGAGACGCTTGCTATCCTGAGTGCGGTGCGGGTCGAACAAGAAGTCACGAGCAAGAAGCTCGACGAGACCGGTATAGATGAGGATTCCCGCCGAAATGGCATCAAAGATTCCCGACACAACGTTCGCCGTATAGGACCCGGCGTTGTAGGTCGTGCGGACGCCGAGACCGATGGCGATGGCGATCGGGGTCGCCAGACCGTAGAGCAGACACAAGGCCCAAGGGAGCCAGCTGCCCTTGCGGAAGGGGATGGCCGACATTCTGGCTCCAATACCGAGACCCTCAAACGACTGGTGGAAGACCAGGACCGGGTAGAGGGTCGGGAATTCCTCGCCGGTGGTGCCCAGGTTCAGGCCGATGATGACGGAGTGGAAGATGATGCCGAATTCGAGGATCAAGAAAGCGGCGATCTGCTGTCGAAAGGAGCGTTCGATAAAGCCAGAGTCGATCGACTGGGCTTCGAGCGTGTCGTCTGCTTTCTTGCCTGTGCTGGCGGCCTGTCTGGACACGGCTTCCTCGTTGTTGGCGGTGCTGGTCATGAACTGCTCGGGGTCCTCTCTGCAGACTCCGTACTTGATCTCGACGTACCGCTCCGCGCCAAAGTCCAAGAGAAAGATGCCCATGACCGAGGCGAGCACGATGGCAGGGCACCAAGAGTAGTCTGCCCAGTGGCCGGTCATGCCGACACAGCTGGCGGGGCCGATCTCGTCGTAGGCAGGGTCGAGTAGGTGGATGAATGCGGTGGCGACGATGACGCCGGCACCGAAGTAGCGGGCAAACAAGTAGACGTAGTGAGGGATGTGTAGGCGGGGATTCCGTTTCGCGAGCATGGGGAAGAAAGTGACGGCCGTGGATACGACAAAGATGACGAAGATGGCCGAGATGCGCGCCCCGAGTCGGCCATCGTAGTCATTCTCGCCGGCATTCATATAGCAGATGACCTCCCTCGGGTCTGCAGTGTCCAGATCCACCGAGTTGGGGTTGAAAGACATGGTGGCAGAATGTTGGTAGCAGAAGACGAGATTAGGGGGCGTTGACTGGACGAGAAGTGTTCTGTTCAAGTTCTCTTCAGAGGAAGACTCGAGGTCATGGCGCTACTTATAGGAAAAGAGCTCCCCAAAGGGTTCGAGGACCATTGGGGCTGATAGAAGACACACTAACTATGACCACGAGTACCCTGGGCGTCTAGAAGCCCATCAATAATGTCAGCAATCGGAGTGATAGCCTGTTTCAGCCATCATCAAGTGCGCGAAAGAGAAAAAAGTGGACTGTGACCTGCTAAAAGACAACGTTGCTGGTGCAAGAGAAGGCGGCGCCAGTCTTATTATTGGAATGGATCCTATTTGACCACGTTAATGATAGTGTCAGTCGTCCCGAGGGCTTCTGCCGGGCGCTCCTTGATATCTGCTGCCTAGACTGTGGATACGGTGAACTACTTGCTGACATGACAGGCGCCAAATCAACCCACCGAGCTGGCCAGGACGAGGCAAAGCTTGTCCATGCTTGTCTCTTGCAGCCAAGAAACACGTTCTGACTGGTGGGATGACGAGTCAGGAGATGAGGTTCGAGGACCCTGGGGGTGAGATGGTGGGACTGCGAGCAGAGATTTCAGCCGGCCTCCTTTAACTAGCCGCGGCAGTCAGACAGAGTATATGGACCGGTTAGGGCTGTCGATATATCTGTTGTTATGGGATATCTATAGCCAACCCTGCTGGATATCTGTCCGAGGATTTAGATCAGAGGGTGATGTATGGAATGCACCAACCATAGGCGCTAGCATCACTCAGATACCGTGCCTGGTTACTCGCTAGAGTACAAGAGATGGCGTCCAGTCCATCACCAATTCCCCAATACACGTATTTCTACGTATATAGGTAGTGGATTTGATTTGATTTGATTTGATTTGATTTGATTT